>NW_022111368.1:6358728-6361613 GCF_000313985.2 Echinops telfairi
CTGAGAAAGACCTTCTGACTGTGCATTTTGGTGACATTTGGGGGACATTTTATCTTATTCCTTTGTGTGATTTGAAATCATCTGTTGTGTCCAAGGCATTATGGTACTGCATTTGAAAACTCATAATTCATTGATAATTATATAATAGTGAGATAATTGTCACTTACCATATGTTTTTTACTGGGTGTGGTCAAGAATGTGGGTGAGTATGTAGCGATCTCTTTGCTGTTCATACAGTACAGGTGAGGACAGGCTTGACTGGTGTTTTCTGCTGTCTTTTGATGATCACATGGTACCAAAATGAATAGTAGTATAGTGTGGCTGCTCTCTCCTGTAGGGTGAGACATGCAGAAAAAATATACAAAAATAACAATTAAAATCAAATAAAACAAAGACACAAAATCAAGAGGGAAAATCTATATTATATATAATATATAACAGCTATGCATATATTTATATATAACCGCTCTCTATTTTATATATATAACGGCTCTTTATATAAATTTGATAACTAAATAAAAAAGTAAAATAATAGAAAAAAACAAGAAAAAATATGTAAATAGAAGAAAATAAATTAAAAATATACAATAAGTAAAATTGAGGAGAGGTGAAAGGTGAAAAAAAATAATAAGGAAAAATATAGCTCTTGTTGTTAGGTGCCCTCAAGCAGGTTCCGACGCACAGCGACCCTCTCACAGCAGAGGGTCTGCGCACTCTGCACACCTGAAACCCTGCACACGGCCCTGGGCCATCCACACCATTGTTTCTCACCCGAGTCCATTCTTGCAGCCTCTGTCAGGCCATGTCATCGAAGGCCTTCCTGCTGTTCATCATTATTTTTTAATCACAGTATATTTTAAATGTGATTCCGTCCCTCTATGAATTCTAGGGTATTTAAAAAATAGAATTAAAATTCATTGATTTTACATTGTGTTTTTTGGTACTGAAATGTTTTGAAGCAGTGATTAAACATTGAATATCACTGTCACTTTAGTTTTAATTGTTAATGAATGTGTACAAAGAAAACGTCTTAAATTGCCACATTTGAAACAATTACAACATCTTGGAAGAAAACTTTATTTCATATTTAAATATAGTATTACTTGCCAAGTAATGAGTGAATTTTACAGCCAGATCACTTTAGATGAAATTGCTTTAGGTTATCTATTTGCAGAATATAAATTTGAGATCAGTGGGTCAAAAGCAGGTTGGAACTGATTCTAACTAGTTCAGGAATCATCAATGAAGCTAAACTGGAACAGAACCAATTTTTTTTTTTAATATGGTGAGAGGGCTTGATTCCAATCACCACCCAAAACCACAAGCTCTCAATAGATGATGATGGATTTTCATCAGAAACGATTTATCACTGACTATATTCAAGCTCTTTCATTGTCAAAGTGTTTCCCTAAGTCTCTCACAAGCATGCAAGCTTTCAATGAGCTATCCTAACTGGGCTCTATATGTCCCTCCATGTCTTTCAATTAGCTGTCATTGAATTCCTTGAATAGGATCTGGTTTAAATAGAGACAGGAAATAGACATTCTTTTCCTAAAAGTGTATTTTTACTCTAAAATCACAGAGGCCAATTCTTATTTAGTTAATTTTGTTCTACACCTTATATCCATGACGCCTTTCCCATAAGACCTGGAAAACCACCCTAAATGACAGCTACTATTATAACTGACAACTACCACCAATTTCTGACGGTTTGTAGTGCAGCGGTGGCTGTGTGTTTCTGTAATGCTGAAGGTATGTCAGTGTTATTTGAAATACCAGCATGGTCACTCACAGTAAACAGGTTTCAGAAGAGCTTCCAGACCAAGAACAGACTGTGAAGAAGGAATAAGATGTCCACTTCAGAGGAATCAGCCACTTAAATCCCTATGGAGAGCATCTAAACATTGTGTTATTGAAAACTCAGTTAGCAGAAGCCGAACATTTTCAGAGAGAGCGCCAAAAGACGAGTGATTCAGGTCAGAAGACACTCAAAATATGATTGAGGAAGAGCTGCCTCCTCAGAGTAGAATCCACCATAATGACTTGGGTGGAGTAAAACTGTGGGAGCAAAGTCCTCAGACCCATCACTTGCTGATGGAGCACCACACAAGATGAGAAGAAACACTGCAAATATTAACTAATAATTGGAACTTGGAATGTAAGCCTTCAGAATCTAGGAAAATTGGAAGTAGTGAAAAATGAAATGGAGTCTGCAATGATGAATGCTCTAGGCATTAGTGAGCTGAAATGGACTGGTATTGGCTATTTTTAATACAAAAATCATATGGTTTACTATGCTAGGAATGATACTACATTCATAGTGAAAATGGCATTTCAAGATCTATCTTTTTTTTCCCAGCTTTACTTTATTGTAAATTAACTTCCCAAATTTACATATACCTATAAGTAATCATTTAAAATAAAATGTTAAATAAAAATATATCATATTTGTGATTAGTAGATTTTCTTTTGTTTGTTAGTTTGAATTTTTTCTTATTAAATCATTTTATTGGGGGCTGTACAACTCTTATCACAATCTACACATACATCCATTGTGTCAAGCACTCTTGTATATTTGTTTCCCTCATTATCCTCAAAACATTTGCTTTCTACTTGAGCCCCTGGTATTCACTCCTCATTTTTTCCCTCTCTGCCCACTCCCCTCTCCCCCATGAACCCTTGATACTTTATAAAGTATTACTATTTTGTCATATCTTACACACTCCAATGTCTCCCTTCACCCACTTCTCTGCTGTTCATCCCCCAGGGAGGAGGTTATATGTAGATTCCTGTAATCTGTTCCTCCTTTCTTCCTCACCTTCCCTCCACCCTCCCAGGGTCACCACTCTCACCACTGGTCCTGAAGGGTTCATCTGTCCTGGATT
>NW_022111368.1:6363349-6365035 GCF_000313985.2 Echinops telfairi
ACCAATGATATCAAAGGAAGAAGTCCCTGCTGAACTGAAGGCATTAGTCCAAAACAAGGCTTTGGGAATTGATGAATTATCACTTGAAATGTTTCAACAAGCTCATGAAGTATTATAAACACTTACTGGTCCATACCATAAAATTTAGTGGAAGATATCCATATTTATGCCCATCCCAAGGGCATGCTCAAATTATAGAACAATCTCATTTATATTACATGGATGTAAAATTTTGCAGAAGATCATCCAATGAAAGTTGCAGCAGTCCATTTGAGGGAGCTCGCAGAGGTTCAGGCCAGATTAAGAAGAGGCGAAGGAACAAGGGATATCATTACTGATGTCAGATGGACCCTGGCTGAAAGCAGACAACACCAGAAAGATAGTTACTTATGTGTTGTTGACTATGCCGAGGCATTTAACTGTACAGATAGAACAAACTCAATAACCCTGAGCAAAATGAGAATTTCAGAATACTTCATTTTGTTCGTGAGAACCCGTACATGCATCAAAAGGCAGTTGTGTAAACAACAAGAACATACTGTATGGTTTCAAATCAGGAAAGGTATGTGTTAGGGTTGCCTCCTCTCACCATATCTGCTCGATCTGTATAGAGAACAAATAATCAGAGAAGCTGGACTACAGGAAGCAATATGCAGTATCAGGATTGAAGGAAGTCTGATTTACAACCTGTGATATGCAGATGACACAACCTTGCTTGGTAGGGAGGACTTGAATCATTTGCCAATGAAGATCAAGGATTATAACCTTCAGGATTAGTTCTCAGTGTAAAGAAAACCAAAATCCTCACAGACCAGTAGATCACATCATGATAAATGGAGAAAAGATCGAAGTCAGCAAGGATTTTGCCTTACTTGACTCCACAATCAATGCCCATGGAAATAGCATTCAGGAAATAAAACAATGTTACATTAGGTAAATCTGCTGCATAGGACCTCTTCAGGGTTTTTAAAAACAAGGGTGCTACTTTGAGGACTTAATCAAGTTTGTCTCCTAGAGCCCATAGGCGACAAAGTAAAACTCCCCATAAATGGATCTTGGCTGTAATCTTCCTGTGAACAGATGGTCAGCTCTTGCTCTTGTGGAATTACTAGGTTCAAGTTACGGATCTTTTACCTACTATTCAATCAAATGCTTATCCATTGCATCACCAGGCCTACTAGGAAATCCTATGGGCGGCTCAACTCTGTTACAAAGGGTTGCTCTGAATCGTAACTGACTTGAGAACATCTAGCCCCAAGGACAAGTCACTTAGACCACTAGCAATCAAATTATATTCTTCTACCTTATAAATGATGGTGAGTTAGTTCTCATTATGTTCCAAATTCTTCAAATATTTAATGTATGTTTCAATAGGCTAACATATTTTAAAATAATAACCGTTTCTATAATAATCTGGTCTTAATTTTTTTAAAAATCTCTGTTGTTAAAAGATGTATGCTGATATACTGTTGTAGTTCTTCCAGGCTGATGTAATGGTCCAATGTAGCAAGATGCAATAAAATGGGAGTCTGCAAAATCAGATCATAACTTTGAAAATAAAGTCATACACACAAAAAAATCTGGAACACTTCAGAAATTAACCTTCATTGTGTTGGCTAGTCCGAGTATATGATTCATTTTCTGGTTTCACTTTTATTTATTTATTTTTGTGAGAAATATTTTACC
>NW_022111368.1:6365751-6367297 GCF_000313985.2 Echinops telfairi
AAAAAAAAAAAAAAGCAGTGCTACAAAGTCATTCTTTGAATAAAAAAACCCCGCTTCCATCCAACCCTTTCTGACTCACAGTGTTGTTAGTAGGTGTCATTGACTCAGTTCCGACTCAGAGCGACCCTATTTACAATAGAACAAAACACCTCCCAGTCCTGCAATATCTTCCTAATTGTTGGTACGTTTGAGCCCATTGTGCAGCCACTATGTGGATCCATCTTGTTGGGGCCTGGCTTCCTCGCATGCTCTGACCCCATACTCTTACAAGCATGTTGTCCTGCTCCACAGTGACCCCATAGAGATAGATTAGAAATCTTTATGTGGCTCAGACAGCCTCCTTTTCTCCTCCAGAGTGGCTGGAATTGCAGTTAGCAGCGCAATGCCTAACCCACAGTGTTACCGGGGCTTCTTCTAAAACCGTACAAACCTTTCTGAAACAAACAAAAAATTAAAACCTGAAACTATTATTTCTCAATATACTCTTAACCTCCCTCTAGGTCTATACACTTATATGTAAAGAAAAAGGCATTTCCAAAAGTTACTAGCTACTTCAGGATATGAGTCAGTAGCCCTTCCAGCAGGAGCCTTCATGGTGCAGTGTGCTACTTGTTGGACTGCGAGCTGCACGGTTAGCAGTTCAAAATAACCAGTCACTCCTAGGGAGAAAGATGACGTTTTCCCCTCCCGTGTAAAGCTTTGCCCTCACAAAGACAGTTCTAATTGTCCAATAGGCTCCCTATGCATTGGAATCAATTCCATGGCAGCCGTGTAGTTCTTTTCTGAAACCCTGAAAAATTCTTAACTCTTCAAGTTACACCACATCCAAATGGCAGTTTTTTCCACCCTTAAGGCATGCAAATCATAATATTTTAAGTGTTCTTTGAATTCAGGAACAAAAAGAAGTCTGATGGGGCTAGATCAGGACTGTAAAATGGTTGTGGAAAGGTTTGCTAATGAAAGTCTCACAGGATTGGTCTTGCTACCCTCAATAAGCAGAGCATGATAGAAAAGAAATCCATTGGTACACACTCCTGGTCTTGTTCCTCACCGATGCAGTTTAATAAATCTCAGTGATTATCCTGTGTCCTACTACACCAGAAGTTCTCAACCCGTGGGTCACGACCCCTTTGGGGATCGAACGACCCTTTCACAGGGGTTGGCCAATTCATAACAGTAGCAAAATTAGTTATAGAGTAGCAACAAAAATAATGTTATGGTTGGGGGGTCACCACGACATGAGGAACTGTATTAAAGGGTCACAGTATTAGGAAGGTTGAGAACCACTATACTAGATGATCTTATAAAGATTAACCTTTTCCAATACCAAAAAAATAGTCACCATCGCTTTTGGGCTGAACAATCTGCTTGAATTGAATTAACACAGCAAATACTCCTCAAAAAACACTGTTTTGCTTAAACCTCTTTTATGAAGGCACTATAACAACATTAAGACAAGTATATCACTCAGAAAACAAAACAAAAAAAATGATGAAAATAAGGAAGAAATGGGTAGCGGGGGCACAGGGCGCTAACCCACCCAAGG
>NW_022111368.1:6370085-6373649 GCF_000313985.2 Echinops telfairi
GTGTCTGTATGACTTGGAACTGTAATAGCAATACTTTTTGACACATTCTCATATATTTTATTTACTAATAAATCATAGAATGTCAGCAAAACCTAAATGGTAGGAAAAAAACCCTACAAACTATGTATTTTTACATCCCCCTCCATAATTCAGTCCTATTTATATCATTTTCCCATCATCAATATGTTCAAAATGTTTTATTTTTAAATCTTTATGGTCAAAGTGACTTTAAACCTACTGCCACCAAGTCAAAAATCTATTCTATAGCATTCTCTAAGTCATAATTCAATGAAAACTTAGAAACTACCCAGTGTGACCGTACCACACAGCTGACCGAGTCATCTCAGTCACCTTCGACAAGTTTCAAGCCATAGAAAGGACATTGTGCTGAACTGGATTCTCCCCATTCTTGTCTTCTACCCACTGTGATCATAGGAAACAAGCCCAAACTACCTTCCTCCTAGCAGTCATCCAGTCATGTGAAGATGGCCATCAGAACATTTAAGGAGTAGTGCAGTGGTTTAGTGCTTGGTTGCTGATCCAAGGGTCAGCAATTCAAGGCTACCAGCCGCTTCAGAGAAGAAAGGTATGGCAGTTGATGTCTGTAAAGATGACAGCTTTAGACACTTAATGGGACAGCTCTACCTTCTCTTCTACAGTCATTTGGAATCAGAACTACCTGGATGGCAGTCAACATCAAAATACTTTTGGATCTCAGTTGTTGTCTTCTTGACATGGAATGATTTGAAATCCCACGCCCCAAACTTTTGTTGCTAACCTAGACATAGATGACACACCAGCTTCAAAACTCACAGCCATCCAGTCAATTCGGACTCATCACAACCCTAGAACACAGGGAAAACTGCCTCTGGGGGGCCTGAGACTAATTTCTTACAGGAGTAGATGCTAAAAATGCATGAAACACTCATTTCTGCATCAATTGCCTGTAGGCAAGAGCATGGCACTGGTCTATGTCAGTAAGCTGCCCTGGATTTTGGCCTGGGAACCGATGCAGGGACAGGCAGGAATAGTGGAGATCATTCTCTCTCGCCCTTGCACTCTACCTCTCTCTCGTTCTCTCCTTCCTCTATCCCCCGAGGCAATAACAAGTTTCTAAACAGAATAGCAGGGCCACAACTGCTCTCGGGACTGGTTTTGGAGTACATACTTCCAGCAACGGTTCCTGGAGGCTTTAGTCCCAACCACAGGTCTTGAGCAATTGCATAATCCTGAATATACACAATATGCTTTCAATAAATTCATTTCTGTTGCTTTCATTGACAGCAGCCAACTTCTATTGTTTGCAAATACAGGCTCTGAAAAATATCCCTCCCCCTAGCAAAGAAGATCCCTCTAGTCAAAGCATCCTGAGTGGCTCAGCAACTTTCTTCACTGTCCTCCTAGTCCCAAAGTGGTTTGTTTATTAAATACATATTTATACTAAATATAACTCGCTACATGGTTAGTTTAAGCATCTTAAATAACTATAACCTATGATTTAAATCTTAAATGCATTAGCGCATCTTAAATAACTATAACCTTATATACATTAGTAATCAAACAAAATGATAATATGCATATATTGAAAGAAGGAATACTGATCTCATTATTTAGAATTTTAAAAATATCTTCCCTAGAGTAAATAAATTCCACTTAATGACAACCTCGTGTCATAGGACTATGGTCCATGGGGCTGTCTATGGCTGACCTTTTAGAAGTGGGTGACCAAGTGTTTCTTCTGAAGGGCATGTGGATGAGTTCAAACCTCCAAGCTCTCAGATAGTGCCTGAGAGCCTCAACTGTTGGTACCACACTAAGGATGCTATTTCATAGCCCTAGAAAACTTAGAACTTGCTTGAATCCAACACGCTCATTTCCTTCCAATGTTGACATACATATAGTGCTTGATTTTTATTATAGCAATAGTCAAAATACACGTATCAGGGGATATGATGTTATGAAATAAAATGTATCATAATCTTTTGTGAAAATAGTGAATTATCCCAAACCAGTAGCTTGTATGATGCAACAACAACAAAATAGTTGACTTTGGCTGTATTTCTCTCAACAGCGTTAGATATCAATTTCATCTTTGTGAGTTCCTTTGGGCATCTCAGTTTGAGAACTATGGGTCTGGGATAATATAATGTGTAATCAAAATATATGATACAAGTTAACTTCTCACATAATCATTCCCTGTTCTGTTCTAACGTGAATGTGCTACATGTTATTTCACGCTGACTCCATGTTTTGCTGAACAAAAGCAGACAGAGGTAGATAGGTGACTTCCCAGCAGGCCTGACTCCATGTGGTCATAATCAGCCCTGCTTGCTCAGGACCAGTGCAATTGTCAACAGCAGGGACTGAGTCAGAAAAGTTACAGCCTCCCTTGTTCCCCACACCTTCACTCCCATCCCCCAAGTGGCTGGATGTTGCCCTTTCCCCATCCCTCCTTTGCCAGGAACCAAGGCCCTTGTGAATCAAGATCCTGGTGCACCACTCTCACACCAGGAGGAACATGAACCCTACCTAATCAAAACAGTAGAATGTAAAATACTAGAAAAGTGGTCTATCTTCGACCACCCTGGTGGAAAAGAATTTCCACAGCCACCCACTTTGCCCAGCTGCCCTCTGACTCTAAAGATTTTCTTTCCATGACAAGGCCCCTGACCTCAGTTTACCATCTGAATATGCATGAACTACTTCTGAATAAGGTCCTTGCCCCTTGGTAAAAGGTAGGCCAGCATGAAATCCATTTAGGACACCTCTTCTCTTGACCTCTCTTCTACACCTCTTTCCTGTTTCTCCACGAACTCCCAGGCAGTCCAAGGGTGTGGAACCATCCATGTATCCTGTGCTCCTAGGGTTTTCCCCACTGAGTCCTGACTCTGCTCTAGTTTTTTCCTTTACTTGTTTTCTTTCTTCCCATTTTTTTCTCAATATTTGAATTGTGGTGCTGGAGAAGAATATTGAAAGTACCATGGACTGCTAACATGACAAACTGATCTGTCTTTGAAAACTATGGCCTCAGGGCTCCTTAGAAGGAAGCATGGCAAGACTTCATCTTACATACATTGAACATATTGTCTGGAGAGGTCAGTCCCGGGAGGACATTATATTTGGTAAGTGGGAGGAGGGGTGAAAAAGAGCAAGGCCTATGTCAAGATGGATTGACACAGTGGTTGCATCAAAAGACTCAGGCATAGGAACAATTGTGAGGATGGCAGAAAACCTTGTCGTGTTTCATTCTGTTGTGCATAAGGTCTCTAGAGGTAGGAGCTGACTCTATGGCACCTAACAACAACAACCCATCACAAATAAGTGATCCAAGACAATGTGGAGCTCATTGAGCAATATCATTAATATCATATGCACGTGAGATATTGCTGAAGCTCATTCAACAACAGTTAAAGCAGTACATTGACGTGGGGTTGCCAGAAATCCAAGACAGATTTATAAGAGGATGTGAAGCAAGGGACATCCCTGCTGACATCAAGTGGATCTTGGCTGCAAGCAGAGAGAACTGCATAGATGTTTACTTGTGTTTCATTGACTGTGCAAAGG
>NW_022111368.1:6374408-6375969 GCF_000313985.2 Echinops telfairi
TAAATCTGTCTTGGAGTAAGTACACTCAGAGTGCTCCTTAGAAATTAGTATGGTGAAAATTTGTTTCATGTACTTTGGATATGTTATCAGGAGAGACCATTCCCTGGAAAGGTGAATCATCCTGGGTAAGCTGAAGGACAGCAAAAAAGAGGAAGACCTTTAATGAGATGGATTGACACAGTGGCAGCAATAATGGGCTCAAAGCATAACAATTGTAAGGACAGTGCAGGAGCGGGCAGTGTTTCCTGGTCTTGTATGAAGGGTTGCTAGGAGGGGGAACTAGCTATATGGCACCAAAATCAAAATAGTCAAGGTCATAGTTTGCTTTCATGGACTTTTCTATTTTAATAAACCATTTTATTGGGGGGGTCTTCCAGCTCTTATAACAATTCATTCATCAACTGTATCAAGCACATTTGTACACATGTTTCCATCATCATTTCCAAAATGTTTTCTTTATACTTAAGCCCTTGGTATCAGCTCCTCACTCCCCTACTCTCCCACCCTTGTGAACCCTTGATAATTTATAAATTATTTTTATTTTCATATATTACGCCATCTGCTTTCTCCCTTTGCCCATGTTTTGGTTGCTTATCCCCCCTTCTCCAGGGGAGGAGTATACATCAATCATTGCAATTGGTTCCCTGTTTCTTCCCATTCTACCCCCACTTTCCCCCTACCCTCATTGTATCACTACTCTCATTATTGGTCCTTAGGAGTTAATCTGTCCTTCATTCTGTGGGTTGAGGGCTTTCCCTACTGTCACTTGTCACCCCAACCCACAGCATTGATGCTCTTCCTACTGTGGCCCGGCACCTCCATCCATGGCAGTAGAGTTCTTCCCTCTCCTGTGACAGTGGGGTTTCTTTTACCATCACCTGACATCTCCACCCGCAGCAATACTGCTTATCCTACTGTCACCTTACATCCCCTCCTGTTGCAGGTGAGGCTTTTCCCATGTCTGCCTGACACCTTCATCCATGGCTGGGGGTGGGGGTGGGGTTCCCACCTTAGCCCAGCACCTGCACCCATGACAGCAGGGGTGTTACCTCTGTCATACAACACCCCCCCATAGTGTTACTCTTGTTGCCTGCAATCACCCCACCAAGAGCCCTGAGAGGGATACCAGACTTACTTTCCAAATAAGTAATCCAGGCTGTCTAAGGAGAGTAAAACCCTAGTGTGATAAAGAAGTAGCCCAAACCCTCAGCTCAGTTGGCTATAGGTGGCCCACAGAAGCATACCTGTCAGTCTCACAAAGAAAGAGTGCAGGGCTCCATGACTCCCTGGAAAATGACGGCAAGCTCTTCTAAAGAAACAAACAGACAGCAACCATCAACAGCAACAACGAAACAGGAGAAACAAAACACAATGTTAGAGGAAGTCCTAAATATAGCAATGTGCATAGAAGAAGCAGAAGTTGAGCTATCACAGAAAGAAATCTTCAGAATGATACTAGGAATCATACAGGAGGATAGTAATACAGAAAAAGGATGAAATGATAGGAGAGATAAAGGCCACACAACAAAGGCCCTTGTGAATCAAGATCCTGGTGCACCAC
>NW_022111368.1:6376869-6378906 GCF_000313985.2 Echinops telfairi
TATCAATAAACTGAACTCGCCCATTAAGAGATAAAGACTAGCAGACTGGCTTAGAAAGCAAAACCCACTGATCTGCTGCCTACATGAGACACATCTCAAGCTTGCAGACAAAAATAGGCTGAGAATCAAAGGCTGGAGAAAAATATACCAACCAGTGGCAATTAAAAAAAAAACAGGGTTGCTATCTTAATCTCCAATAAAATGATCTCAAGGTGAAAGCCATAACAAGAGATAAGGACGGGCACTATATAATGATCAAGGGATCAGTAGATCAAGAACCAATGAGCATAATAAACATTTACAAATCCAACAAGAGAAGACGCGCAAAATTCATCAATCGAGTCCTCAAAAAGCTGAAAAAGAAATCACAGGCACTACAATCATAGCAGCTTACTTTAATACACCGCTCTCTGAGAAAGATAAGTCACAGGGAAAGAAGCTCAACAAGGAAGCTACAGAACTAAACTCTACAACTAGGCAACGTGACCTGAGACATATTTTCAGAACTCTCCACCCAAATGCAAAAAAAAATGTACATGGGATATTTTCAAAGATAGACCACATGCTGGGACACACGTACAGCTTATGAAAATTCAAGCAAATAGAGGTCACTCAAACTTCCCATTCAGACCACTACACCAGAAGAGTAGAAATCAATAAAAGGAAGATTAAGAAAACAAGGAAAAACAATTGAACTACGAATAATGCTCAACTGCAAAATGAGGAAGTATTGGCACAGATCAGAGATGAAATCAGGAACTTTTTAGAAACCAATGAGAATACGACATACTAAAACCTTTGGAACACAGCAAACGCAGTTATCAGAGGAAATTTGATAGTGATATATGCACACATGAAACAGGAAGAGAGAGAGAGAAAAGGAAGAGAGACTTATGATTGATACATTGGCACAAAAATACCAACAATTGACAAGAATCAACAGGACCATGCTACAAATAGTGAAAAAGAAGAAGAAGAAGAAGAAAAGAGAGAAAGAAATAAAAAAATCAGGGCAGAAATAAATGAGTGAGAAACAATAAAACAATGCAAAAAAAATTGCAGAAAAAGCTAGTTTTTTTAATGGATTAACAGAATGTATAGGCCATTGACAAACATTGACAAACCTAATTAAAGAAAGGAAGGAACAAATATCAATAGTCAGGAGGAGGGAAAAAACGGGAAATTGCAACAGATCCTAATAAAATTAAAAGGCTATTTACACATTGCTACAAAAGCCTGTGCCAAAGGGCTTGGTACAATTCATATATGGATTGTTATAAGAGCTGTAAGAGACCCCAATTAAATGATTTATTAAATAAAACACTGTAGTCTTTAGAACGGCTTACAACTAAATGTAAAGAACACAGAAATCCCTACAAGTGTATCAATGGACAAAACCACAATGAACAGTGGAAATATTGAAAATGTCAAAGGATTTCATTTTACTTTTATCTGCAATCACAATGCTCATGGAAACAGCAATTAAGAAATCAAATGACATATCACACAGGAAAATGAGCGGCAGAGGACCTCTTTAAAGTATGAAAGAGCAAGTAGGTCACTTTGAGGACTAAGGTGTGCCGGGCCCAAGCCATGATATGTTCAGTTACCCAACATGCATGTGGAAGTTGGGCAATGAATAAGAAAAAAGCAGAAGAACAGATATAGTTTATTAATATTGTTGGTGAAGAATTTGAAGGTGCCATAGACAGCCAGATGAGCAAACCTATCTATCTGTCTTGAAAGACATACATCCAACATTCATTCTCATTGTAAGGTAGAATGGAGAGATTGTCTCATGCTTTGGATATATTTTTAGGCAAGTTCAGCCCCAGGAAATTTGCATCACACTTGGGAAAGCAGAATATCAACACAGAAAGAGGAAAAGCTTCAACGCGATGAATTGGCGCAATGGCTTGTAGCATTGGACTCAATCACAGCACCAACTGTGAGGAGGGTGCAAAACCAAGCGCTTTGTTCTGTGAAAAGGAAGGTCATTGTGAGCTGGACATGACATGCTGATAACATTAATTTGGG
>NW_022111368.1:6380506-6391939 GCF_000313985.2 Echinops telfairi
TTTTTCTATTTTGGTGACTGTGTTAGGTTGGGTTCTCTAGAGAAGCAAAATCATGAGGCTTGTAAGTGTTTGTACTGAGCAATGGCATACACAGTTGTAGAAGTAGTTAGTTCAGTGCAGTTCAAGTGAAGTTTCTCCTGAGTCACAGGATGATGAGCGATGGAAGGGCGGTGGGGTGGGAGGAGGATGAGGAGTCACAGGCTGGTAGATGCAAATGCAAATGAATCTACCATTGGCAGTTTACTGAACGCTTCTGGGATGGGCAGGAGATGAAAGAACCGGATATAGGATCCAGAATTCAGCAGTAAGCAAAGGGCCAAAAAAGAATTAGCACTGTTTAGTCTCTCTCTTAAACAAAATGCCACAACCCCAAAGCAGCAGCACCTCTTGGTTGGTCTCCACACCTACTGTCCCCCAGGAGTGTCCAGTTGACTGACATAAACTCCAACCGTTACACTTAAGATATTTTTTTATTTGGACTTTGGTTTCACTCTAGTAAAATGTCAGTGGTTTTTGTTTGAACAATTTTTGGTTCCACTCTGGTTTAAAATGTTGAATGGCACAGGGTCCATGTGCCTGTAACCTGCTTGACTGCTTCTCTGTACATTCTTCATCTGAAAATGCTTACTTCTGAGCGAGTGATTTAAACATTCTGTGCTTTGGTTTGTCTAATCAAAGCAATCTTGAGAATATTTAGACCAAGATCATCATATGATTGCAACCATCAGCTTTTATGACAGCTATTGTCTAAGTCATACGTGGTTCTGCCCAAGGTACTTGTGTGCTACAACAAGAGTGATTCTCTGTGTATATGTAAGCCAACACATGCATATATGGAAGGCCATGTTTAGTGATGCTTGATGTAAATAATCATGTAATAGACAGATGGTTATAGTTTTCTGACTTCTCTTATTGCAGAATATTTTAGTGACATCAACAACACAGGCCCAAAGATACTAAGTATTTTCATCATTAAAAACATTTAAGTTTTCAACCATCATCTATCAAACAAAAATCAGAATATGGTAGTGCTTTGACCACTGTCACAATCAATATCCATTACTCTGATCAACTCCAGTGTGTAGAGATTATCTTTGAGTTAGAAGACATTCTAAATACTTGGGAGGATGAGGCCGGTTGTCAAGGTTCAGCTAGTTGCTCATTTAAGTGGAGTGGAAAAAAAATCTATTAAAACCCTTGCCACCAAGTCTGTAATCTTTACACAAGCAGGTTGCAAAATCTTCCTCCCACAGATTGGCTGGTGGAGTCAAACTGTTGACCTTTTAGTTAGCAGCTGGGTGCTTAAGAACTATGCCACCAGAGCCCCTTCGTGTGCAGTAGATTTCTCTAAATTATGTTCTTTAACCCCAAGTAAGTATATCATACTTTAGGGCCTGGTGGAAAGAATACTTGCTTTGTTTTCTGAAGACCCAGGTTTGAATCAAAGGTCACATGCCTTCTGATGGTGTGACCTTAAAATGTTTTTAACCATCCCATGCCATATTTTGTCATTGAAAAACAAGTGTTTCCTGAGATGTCCTTTAATTAGACAGCGAAAAGCACAAAACCTTTGGCAATACTCAACCCTTGTTACATTATCAGTCTTTTTATCTTTCATCAGAGCCTGTCTCACCCTCCTCCTGTTGTTACTTTCAAACTCTTACTCCGAAGTGCTCTTATTCGATGTAGCATGCTCCTTGTGCATTTTTGTTCTTATTGGCAGGTGGGTTATCAATAGCATTTACGTTTTTTCTTCTTAAACAAGTATCCGCACACATATATGATCAGTAGCATACATGACAACAGTATGGAACTGCAAAACACTAGATAAACAATAACCATTTAAGAAGTACCATACATATTCATGTACAAGCTGAGTTTTTCAGCACATTTTCTATGCAGTTTTGGTGGTAAAATTAGGTGCCTCAGCTGATATTTGGGTCGGCTTATACTTGAGTATAAAAGGTATATTATATGTGCACATGTGTCTTTTTTTGTAGGTGTGTACATTTTGGAGAAAGTGAGAGAACGGGGAAGATGTAACCAAGGAAGAACAACAAAATAAACGTTGCCATCCTTTCTTGTTGTTTTGGCCTTTAGCACACATCCATCCACTCTAATTTATCCAATCCAGCAAATAAGAGGTGGCCGAAGGAAATACAGCTGATCGGACTATGTCAGAGAGAGCTGGGCTTCATGCCCAAGGGCACGTGGAAAGGTCTCCTTACTTGGCTGACCACCAGGGTATCTATTACCTCTGTATTCCACTTGTTCTTTAGTTTCATTAGATAAGGTGATTAAATAAAGCAGCCAGGCGCCTCTGAACTTCCGTACCACATCTACTTTAATTTCTAAAGTAGTTTTACCTATTATAAGTTAAATCTGTAAATTTAACTAGAGTCAAAAATTTATTTGCGAGATGCATACTAATTAATTTTTTTTTAATATGCTAGTGCTTGCCTGTTGATTACTATCATTTTCTACGTTTGGTGTTTAGTGCTCAGGTGGTTTTTCAAGATATATCCCTTCATATCTTTGGTCTTCATTAAATACTTAAAACAAGTGAACATCTGAAAAAGTCCTTTGATCTGGTTCCATGACTGTAGGGAGGACTAACCCATATCACAACAGTTACCCCTACGTGAATTCAATTCACTGTAACTTTCTAATCATTTCATTGAAAAGCCAAGGTGCTTGAAGATAAAAGCATTGTCCATGTCTTATCATATTTACCACACCATGTGAACTTGTATCACACATAGAAACTCTCATCTAAGTAGGAAGACAAAATGGAGGGGTATCATTATGTACATGTTCTAACATCACTTTCTCCTCCTTCCTGCTTAGTATCTATTGTTTTATTCTTATTTCTGGAATGAAGATGCACAGTTGTAAGGGGCTTTATGCTCAAAAGGTTATAAGCCCACACAGGGATTTTGAAAATAGTGCATCCTCTATCTCAGAGTGTCACAAGGAGTAAAAGTGCCAAAAATCAAGCCGGGGAAAACACCACCATCTCCGCTACACTCATAAGTAAGATTAATGAGGTCACAATTGTACCATTAACTTAATCCATTTTATGTTAAGAAGGTTAAGGAAATCAAAGAAGGTTTAATCAAAGGATGATAACACTTCCCATTCTTTTACTGTAGTTGTTATTTTTCAAATTGCTGACTTTATATACACAGTTGTTTGTTTGTTTTTTCACTAGCTACTAGGATAACTCAATCATAGAAATTTTGCCTTACAAATAGATTTAGAAGCACACTTATGTTTATTTTACTGTACTTGATTATTATAGGACATGCGGTTTAAAAAAATCAATGACTAGTTACAGACTTAATCTTCATGTAAAGAAAAATGATATAATTCTCGTTGTGATAACAGAAATGTGGAAAATAATAGCAGTGCATGTGTTAATTGAATATTTTAGTGTATGCAGAAAACTGAGGCTAGTTGTATAGTCTTTCTTTGCTTACTTGTTTTTCTTTTGCTGTGACAGCTTCTTTGGCAGCTTGTTGATAACATTTCAACTAACATATTTGTGTCCTTTACCTTTGAAAAAGAAATTTAATATTATTTTAGTTTGTCTTTGTATGTCTCCATTTAAGAACCATAAAAAATGTTCAAAGATTGAACTTCTATGTCTGAAGACCAATAAACTTTAGATGATTCATTAGTTCAACAAATCCTTGGTGAGAACCTCTGACTTATGGGATTCCAAGTGTTAGCATGTATTCCTAGGACTATAGATTCCTTTGAGATATTCCCTTCTTTTATCAAACCTGGTGGAGTACTGAAAACATGATTTGATTTAATATTGGTTCAAAGAGCTGTTATTTTTTTCTTCTCAGTGCAATCTTCCTCTAAATCGCTACTGTTTGACCAAAGCCCCAAGGTGGAATGCTGCTTGCAAGAATCAAGGGCAATGGAGGCAGTACTGGGAGTGAGAATTTCCCCCAAACTCACTGAGCTATATGAGCTATATGAAGGACACATAAGTCTAATATCCCAGTAAGAAGTCACAAAATAATCATACTACACTTGAGGTGAAATGTTAACCAGTGGCATAATAAACAAAATGAATCTCAGCATTTGATCAAAGCTGTGAAGAATAGAATGTGGTCCATGCATGCTAAAACATTTGAGCTGCTCTCTGAGCTGTCAAAACTGTGAAGGATCTGAGATTTTACCCTACTATCTAAGTTAAGTAGAATAGTCCCAGTGACACAATGGTTAAGCATTTGGTTGCTACCCGAAACGTAGGCAATTTGAATTCACCAGCAGCTTAATGGCATAAATTAAAGACCTGTTGATCTACTCCTGTAAGGGTACAGCTATGAGTTATTATGATTCAGCATACAACAACAGTTATCATGGATCCCTGGGTGGTACAAAGAGTTAATATATTTGACCTCTAAGTGAATGCATTTGGAACTCATGGTCAAACTAAAAGGGCCTTGGAAAGAAGTCCTGGTGATCTACTTCTGAACAATCAACCATTTAAAACTCACAGGGTGATTCTCTGATGTCAACGGGGTCTCCGTGAGTCAGAGTTGAATCAAAAGCAACTGAATCGGGTGCTCTCAAGTTAGACCGTCACAATTTGGTGAATATTGGTAGCAAAGAAAATAGGATTCCTGGATCAGAGACAACACACTTCATTACAACACAGCACGTAGCATGAGAATTAGTGTATTTGTAACAACTTTCTGGTAAAAGATGTGTCAGATGGATGTTTAAATGTAAACAAAACCAAAAACAAACACATCATGATGATGATGTTGATTCCAACTCTTATTGACCCAATAGGACAGAGTAGAACTGATCCGTAACAGAAAATTGGGTGAAGGGAGATGTCGGACAGGGCAAGATATGACAAAATAACAATTCATAAATTATCAAGGGCTCATGAGGGAGGGGTGAGGGGGAGGGAGGGGGAAAATGAGGACCTAATGCCAGGGGCTTAAGTGGAGAGGAAATGTTTTGAGAATGATGAGGGCAATGAATGTACAAATGTGCTTTACACAATTGATGTATGTATGGATTATGATAAGAGTTTTATGAGCCTCTAAGAAAACTATTAAAAAAAAAAGGTTTCCAAAGCTGTAATCATCACAGAAGCAGACAGCTACATCTTTCTCCTATGGAGTCAATGGTGAATTTGAACTACCAACCTTTCAGTTAGCAAGCAAGCACTTAGCCACTGTATCACCAGAGCTCTGTACCTTAAACATAGGGTACCTGCATATTTTACATTGGCTTATAATCCTTCCTGCCGTTTGCTTTGCGAGAGACATTATCTCTATCTTTCAAGACTACCAACACACAACATTTACACCAAAAGGAACACTCATGATTTGAAAAGGTAGTCACAGGAATGAACTATCAAGGTGCCCCTGCTCCATGAAGTGCATAGAAACAATGGAGAAGTAGCTCCCCGTAGACATCATCCTCATTCCCTGTTTATTTGTGTGTGTGTGTGTGTGTGTGCTTTTCAGGGATGACAGTGTCAAAAAATGAATCCATTTGCCATTCCTTCCTTATTTATCATTTGTCCTGGCAGTATTCCACCATGATAGTATCAGAGACGTGCTAGATAGTTGAATACCAGCTCAGAAAGAAGATACGACACAGAGGAAGGACGAGGCAGGTACATCTAAGAAGACAGAGTCTTCCCGCTTCCCTACAGGGCCGCGAGCACTCCTCTTTTTGTTTTATGTAGTTGTTTGTTTGTTTGTTTTGTGGTTCCCATAAACTAAAGAAGGAGAAGGGATTCAATAGGTAACGGGCTAAGATGGTATATCCTGACCTCCCTGAGTGGATAAATCAGAGAATGTTGAAAGAACCAAATAAAACAAAACTAAAACTAAACTCACTGCCATTGATTCTGACTTGAAAGAGGGAGGGCATTCACCCTGCTCCCTGGTCGACAATTATTGTAAGGTGGGTTCTCTGGAAGCAGATGAAAAGAGTTGGTACAAATAGTTCAAAGTTTTTGACTAGTAACTGAAAGTTTGGGGTCTGAACCCACATCAAGGCATTTTTTTTTCCTTTTAGATCCCATCCTTAAAAATTCCTATAGAGAGCAGTCTATAGGTGTTTTTAAACTGATGCCTCTTAAACCAGTTGCATCTGGTCTTTTAGGAAGAGGGAGCTTGTGATCTGAAAGACAGCTGAGCCATAGACTTTATCGTTTTCATGACTTATTTTTAATGTCACATTGTCTGTCCTGCTACCAGCACAAGTCCACTCTTGTACCTTAATTCCTGGATGCCAGATCAGATGTAATTTTATGTGTAATCGCAAACTGGTAGATCAAATACTGTATTTGTATGTGCTGCCTACTAATGAGGGTCATACTGAAAAGCACTCACACACACACACACACACACACACAAATAAACAGGGAATGAGGATGATGTCTACGGGGAGCTACTTCTCCATTGTTTCTATGTACTTCATGGAGCAGGGGCACCTTGATAGTTCATTCCTGTGACTACCTTTTCAAATCATGAGTGTTCCTTTTGGTGTAAATGTTGTGTGTTGGTAGTCTTGAAAGATAGAGATAATGTCTCTCGCAAAGCAAACGGCAGGAAGGATTATAAGCCAATGTAAATTGCCTTTGAGTCAGCTCAATGATCTCTGGCCTGCTCTGGATCTGTGGCATGCCCCTGAGTCTCCGGCCTTCTCTGGATCTCCAGCTAGAAGCCACATTCTCTCAACTTTCCTATCTTCAGTTCTGCACTGTCCACCATCTTGTGTCCATCAGCGCAAGCACACTGAACCTCGCCTCCATATGCGCTTATGTTGATAGAAAACTGACCCTGCTTTTTACAGAGTGCCAGGTGGAGAACTCACCCAGGCTGGAGCCACGCTGGGCTGCGCAGCCGTGCATGTCTCATTCATCATTATATCGTGTATGACCCCGCTGTGAGGATACTCACTTTTTATATATGGAGGAGTGCCATCTTTGCCCTTTCAGGATGTCTTCATCTTCCTTTAGCAAGTTTGCATCACTGCATACCACAGATACTTAATGAGGCTACTTGTAGCACTGAAGCTAAATTTTCTTCAATACCCTACATACGGTAGGATAGCTGCAGCAGTCGTTATTACACCGTTGAGTTTGTAGTAGTCTACTGATATCCACCAGGGTTTGGGGGGATTCAGCCTGGGGAAATAAAGGAGGAAAGGATCAATCTTGATGGCATTACTGACTTTGCGCACCCCCGACTCCAAGAGGTCATATTGTTGACCCAGAATGCAGCTTCAGGAGTTTGCACCTGTTGTCCTTACTAGGAGAGCCCTTCTCTCACAGGCCAATCAGCAGAAAGGGGATTGTGTCAAATACAAGTGTGTCAACCCCAATCACAAATTCAGAAATGGAGAAGCGAAGCTAGGTTAGGTAGTCTACAGAACTCATTGAGAGTACATTTCCCGATAAACATGTGCTAATGGTTGCTGCATCATCATGAATTGTCACAGAGTGACTGACCTTGCATTCTCACAAATGGAGGGGACTAGAAATATCTTTTATTCTGGGAGATATAGAAAATCTTGTCAATCTGAGGTGCTTGCTCTCAGGTGCAATACATTGACAAGGCATATCTTGAATTCTAAGGACTCTATACAAGTCACTGCTAGATTGCAGAGAATTTACAGAAGTGTCAAGGATAAAAATGGGTTTAAGAACTGGGAGAGGCCTGATTATGAGTTGTTCAAGCACATGTGCAAGAAGAACACAGGGAAACAGAGTGAAAAAGAGACATCACTGTAGAAGTAGAAACCTGGGTAGGCAGGAAACAGGACAAGGATGAGTATATCCCCCTTTACTGGACATCAAATGTCACACAAGCAGTCCAACTTTCTCACCAGTGTCTTCATCAGGGAATTTAACAAGAGAAAGAGGAATACATTCTTAAAGAACAGATAATTACCTATAATAGAATAATTTCATTTCCTTAACAGATATTTATTGAATATTAAAGATACCCAACACATTGCCCTAAGTGCTCTAGGTTACCAAAAGAAGCTGAATGAGTAATTCAAAATAATAAATGTTACCTATGTAAAGAACACAGTGCTAAGACTGAGAATACGAGGGGACTTCAAAAAGCTCATGGGAAAATGGAATTAAAAGATCATTGAATTTTCCCATGACCTTTTTGAAATTCTTCGTAATATTGGGGGCAGTGCAGGGCTGGAGATTGGCTTAGGAAAGGCCAGTCTAGAAAATAACATTGAAGCTGAGACCTGAGGGATGTGAAGCCTCCCAGTTGTCTTATGAGCTATAAGATGAGGGCAGAGCATTCCAGGAAGAAGTTCCTAAGGTAGAAAGAGACTTTTGGGGAAATTATTGGTTTCTTATAAAAAATAAAGATACATGTTAATGTCATTTCACAGTATATCTTTTGAGACTTCACACATATGTACATAAATTCATATGAATGCGATATAGCCACTATTGTTTTGCGTTGTTAAATCCTCTTCACCAACATAATTTTTAATGGTTTTATGATGATACTTGAAGGCATATGCTATAATTGCTACAATCAGACCCCTATTTTTAGATATTTCAATTGCCTCCAGTTTTTCCCCCTGTTATAAATAGCTCTCTAAAGGACATTCTTGTTATCCTTCAGATACATATGTAGACATGGATTTGCTGATTCAAAGGGAACCCAAAAGTGGCTTTGAAGCAGTGTAAAATTGTAGGATTCTCCTTACTTGAACCCTGATATACGTCATCATGCTGTGGATAATTTATATTTAGTTGAATATGCATTTTAAAATACATGCAAAGGGTAAACAATTTCAACTTTGCAAAAAGTCAAATAACAACTCTCATTTTTTATTTTGCTTGATCTTGGGGGTCTAGAGTCTCCCTCACAGAAGTTTTAACACCTTTAGCTAACTTTATGGCATATTTTCTCAGAACTTTCCTATGTATATACAAGCAGAGTGTCTATTAACTCTCTTTCTTCCCCTCCCGTGTCCTTCTTATTGAGGACTTCTTTGCTGATTCTGGGCTTCTTCCATCTTCATATGAAGTTGGTAGTCAGTTTTTCCAGTTCTTTGGAAAAGGATGTTGGTATTTATATCAGGACAGCCTAAATTTTTATACTGCCTTGGGCAGGACTAACATCTTTACTCTATATTGAGTCTTTGATCCATGAGCATGGGATATTCTTCCATTTGTGCAGGTCATTCTTGTTTCTTGTAATAGTGTTCTGTAATTTTCCTTGTACAAATCCCCTTTTTTAAAAAATTAGGTATATCTCTAAATATTTCAATTTGTGCTTGGCTATTGTGAAGGGTACTACCTTTTTGATCTCCTCTTTCATGGACTCGTCCAATGTATATAGCAGCCCAATAGACTTCTGTTTGTTGATCTTGTATCCTGCCACTCTGCCATATTCCTCTATCACTTCCAGCACTCCTCTTGTGGAGCTTTTGGGATTTTCCAAATATAAAATCATATCATCTGTGAATAATGATAATTTCCCTTCTTCTTCCCCAGACGAATACCTTTGATGTCTTTTCTTTGCCTTATGTTGTTAGATAGGACCTCCAGTACTATGATAAATAGAAGTGGGCACAAAGGGCATCCTTATCTGGTCCCCTTTTTCAGTGGGATTGTTTTCATCTTTTCCCATTGACTAGCATATCGGCTGTTGGCTTGTCATATATAGCTTGTATTATACTGAGGAATTTTCCTTCCATTCCTATGTTCTTGAGTTTCTCAAACAGGAATAGGCGTTGGATGCTGTCAAATGCTTTTTCTGTGACTATTGATAATGTCGTGTGGTTTTTATCCTTTTTCCTGTGAACGTGACGAATAATGCTGGTGGACTTTCAGATGTTGAACCATCCCTACATCCCTGGAAAGAATTCCACTTGGCCATGGTGAAATATTAGTTTTATAAACTTTGTATTCTATTGGTCAGTATTTCCTTAAGGATTTTTGCATCTATGTTAATTAGAGATATCGGTCTGTAGTTGTCAATCCTTGTACTGTGGGCAGGGGCTCTGCACTGTGGTGGGAAGAGAGGCGACTGCGGCTGCAGGGGCGTGTCAGGCAATGGTGGTGAGAGCCACCGCAGATGCAGGTGAATAAATTTATTGCAGGCTGCCTGAGCTCCTGGGAAGCCGGTGGGTTGTGGGAGGGACTGGTGCTCAGTGGTAGACCTGCCACCATGTGTGGAGAACCGAGTCTCTGGAGCAGGGAGCAGTTCATGATGGAGAATACAATGGGCGGACAGTCACCATGCGGGGTTCCAGCTGTGGTTGTGGGGTACTCACTAGGGCAGCTGGCTAGTTCCAGGTGTGACAATCAGGCCAAGGCGGGGGTGGCGATTGGCTGCTGGTGGCCCCCATGGGGTCCGAAGTAGCACTGGTGGCAGGGTCCTGGTAATCCTTGGGACCAGGTCACAGATCCCCAGGGCTCTAGCGTGAGGCTAGATGTGGGGCAAGGTCACCTCCTGGACTCAGGAAGTACTCCCGGTTGTCATGGGGGGTCTTTTTGCTTACCAGAATCTCCCCACTCATCCTCCGGGACACCAAGTTCGCTGATCGCCAGGGAGCTCCCAATGTGGACTGCTTTTCTGGGCTCCATCTTGCTGAACCTCCCCCAATGGTTTTCAAAATAAATTCTTTATAATATGGTAGGAAGGAGTGCAAACACTCTGATCTCATTTTGGACACCTGGTCTTGGTTTGAGTGTTGTCTATCTCATCATTATAGAGTACTGTGTAGTCACCTAATCTGATGTCAATTTAAGGATTAAGAGTGTAGGGGTAGAGTCTAGGATGTCAATCTGGAGATAGCCAATGAGACCTCTGTGTGGGCTGGACCTCTCCTGAGAATTCTGGGAAATTTGGGACTTCATCCTTGGAGGCGGAAGACACCTCTCTCTCTGCTACTCCCTGGGAGACATTGCAGAAGACAAGCCACATGGGACGCAAGTAGACCTCGGAAGCCGGAGAAGCCACAGAGAGACCCCGACCAGCGCTGAGATGCTTACAACGCCACTGGACCCAAAGACTTTCTACCCACTGGCTTGCGATCATCCTGCATTTGACTTCATTGCATGTGTTTCGTCAGTCTGAAGAGCACTTTATAGCTTGGTATCGGACATAGGTAAGGTGACCAGACGTCCTGCCTTTGGCGGGACAGTCCTGATTTTTAGCAATGTGCCCCGCGTCCTGATTTTTGGAAAGAATGCACAAGCTAAGGAACAGTGGGAGAACGGGAAGGGAATATATGGTTTTCGGCTGCCTTATGGCTATTTCGCCAGGATATGAGTTTTATATTGTTTTTGTTAATTTTATAATGTTGAACTTTAATAATAACAAATGATTGTTGAGAACTGATTATCGAGAACTGCTTATCAAAGTTCGCATTGTTGATCAGTTGTTAGAATTCGACCAC
>NW_022111368.1:6392930-6395058 GCF_000313985.2 Echinops telfairi
TGTTTTAAAACAGTGCTCTTTGAAGCATTGAAAAGCAAAGATATTACTTTTAGAAATAAGGTGTACCTGACCCAAACCTTAGTGTTTTTAATTCCCTCGCAAGCATAGGAAAGTTAGACATTGAACAAGGAAAGCCAAAGAAAAACCGTACATGTGGATTATGGTGCTGGTGAAAAAGAGGGAAAATTACCAGGGACTTCCAAAGAACAAACAAATCTGTTTTAGATGAAGTACCGACAGAAAGCCCCTTGGAAGCAACGATGGAAAGACCTCATCTGACACACTTTGGGCATGTTACCTGGAGAGATCGGTCCTTAAAAAAGACATCATGCATGGAAAGCGGAGGGGCAGCAAAAAAGCTGAAGACTCTTGGCACTGTGGATTGACTCAGCGACTGCAAAAATGGGTCCAGACATGACAACGATGTGAAAAAGGTGAGGGGCAAGGCAGAGTTTTGCCCCGTTGGACCTAGGGTCACTGCGAAGCAGAGCGGCCATGATAGCACCTAACAACAAGGGCCTCCGGGTGGTGCCTAGGATTAAGCGTTGCACTTCTACCCAAAAGGTTGGCAGGACAAACCCATCTGACCTAGCTTGGGAGTCAGGTCTGGTGTTTTGATTGTTAACTGTCACAGAACTTGAAAACCCTGTGGAGCCAAACTTCCCTAAGAAAGTCAGGTCACCACAAGTTAGAATCAGAGAGGCAGCAGCTCACAACAGCCAGTGGAGAACTGATTTACAACTCTTGTGGGGTGTGAGTGGAAGTAGACTCCCCAGAGCATACTCCCTCTGGGCCTAGCCCAAGGTTTCTAGGAGCTGGGTATCAAATCTCTGGGCTATTGATGAAACTTCAGATCAATGTGTGTGTGGGAGGAGTCTCCAATGTATGCTGCCTTCAGGACTCAGCTTAATCTTGTGCTTTGGCAACCCCAGCGTGTGCCAACATAACCAACCTAAGCGTGATGTCACGGGAAGGAACAAACACTATAAATGGTGTCCAAGTACACAGACACACAGAGTCGCCAAGTGCTGTAAAATGAATATATTTATAATGCTAGCATGACTCCTTGGCTTGCTTGGAGACAAACAAAGACAGAGATTGACTGTAGGTGCAGCCATTTGCTTATATCCTGATGACCTCACCTCATTAATTTTGGTGATCTCGACATCAGGCTTTGCCACCTCCAGTGGATGTACTTTTTTTTTGGCAAATTATTTAATAGCCTCTTAGTCTCTATTGCAGCTTGATAATTGTGACCTTATAACAGTTACCATGGAAAGAATTCCTAGATTATAAATAATGACAATGTGAGTTTCCTAGTTACCAAATATATTTATAAAATGAATTCCAAAGGTACATGACATTTAATTCCAGCCTATTTTTAGAAACCGATGGAAAATACCTTTTTTTCTCCTCAGAAGAGAGAGAATTGTGCATTTTTCCACATGTAGTTAGAGAGCAAGAACTATTGCTGTATGGCTATTTTTGAAAAAATCAGTTCAGGGAGAATATACTCTTCTTGAAGTCGTAAATAAATAATTTATGATAACAGATTTCAGTGTTAAATTCGCCATGAACATGTATTATCAGAATTAGAATTATAAAATTTATCTTGCACACACACACAAATGTAGCATCTCTTTATTATCACTGTCAGATGCATAAAATAGGAGGACAAATATTCCTTCTATTTTACAAAGTATTTTTTATGAAATCAAACCATTACTAATGCAGAGCTCATGAAAAGCAACACTATGTGGAATTGTGAATCCAAAAGGGAAAGAGAATATTCCTAAGGATCATATATATATAAAGTAACTACATAGACTTTAAATCAAATATTAATGTGCTGCAGATATGGAAGCCCAAAAGAGAAAAACCTATTAAAGTAATGAGAATGCAGTAATTTACATATCAAGCCTAATATTTTGTCTTTTCCAGACTCAATTCCATGAAATACTTCAAAGAAGCTGATACATAACGTGTCTTGAACTTTGTTGCAATACAATGTCTCATAAGAGGAAATATTCTCCTTTCTGAATCTTAACTCATATTTTGTATTTTTGTCTTATTCTGAAGTATTAAATTTAAGAACTTAGAAATGGGCGTTGGGTCCCCATCACGCGCC
>NW_022111368.1:6396036-6405649 GCF_000313985.2 Echinops telfairi
GTATTATATATTTGCAAGATCTTTTGGTCCAGTTTCAATGAACATTTATTGAGAACTCTATTCGTTTTTCTTTGGCTGCAATGAAGATACTATCACAAACTTAGGGCCTTAAAGTAATACATATCTATTATCTTACTATTCTCTCAGGGAGAAAGTGAACACAGGTCTAACCTGGGTTAAAATCAGTGTTAGCCATGCTTTGTTGCTTCTGGAAGCTCTAGTAGGGAGCCTACATCCTTGCATTTCCCGTGTATTTCAAGTCAGAATCAATTCAATAGCAATGAGTGTTTGAGAGTTTGCCTCAATGGTGGTATCTGGTAAGTGTGAGATTGTTAAATTTGATCACTCAACCCCACCAGCTCCTTTTCAGAAGAAAGATGAGACTATCTGCTCGCTTAAAGATTTATAGCCTTAGAAACCTGATCTAGTGTCCTGACAAATCAAAATGGACTCGATGACAACAGATTGTGGGTTTCAGTTTTCCGAGGTTGCCTGCATTCCTTGGTTCATGGTTCCTTTCTTCCAGCTCTGAGACCAGCACATGGGAATAAATTGGCTCACATCATATCTCTGTGATTGGTACTACAGTCACATGTCCTTTGACTATCTCTTGCCCCACTTTCCCACTTTCAAAGACTGAGAATATAAAACCAAGATAATCTAGGATGATCTTCCCATCTCTAAATCATTAATTTAGGTAAATCTGCAAAGTTCTTCTGCCATGTAAAGCAACACATTTAGAGTTTGGGGAATTAGAATATGATCATTCTGGAAGCATCATTACTCTACCAACCACAGGCGCTTATTTAGTTTTTTGTTTTTTTTAATTAAAAGATCATTTTATTGTTGGCTCTTGCAACTCATAACAATCCATACATCAAATTTATCAAGCAATTTCTACATATGTTATCATCATTCTTTTATAAACATTTATTTTCTATTGAGCCCTTGATATCAGCTTGCCACCATCCCGCCCAACCACCCTTCTGACCTCTTGATAAATTAATAATTATTATTTTCATATCTTATACTCTATTTCCCCATGGTTTCTGTTGTTTGTTTGTCCCCCTGGAAGGGTGTGTGTGTGTTTATGTGTGGATCATTGCAATCAGTTATCCCTCCCTCTTCCCCTCATCCCACCTTCCCCCTCCTGTTCTGGTATTGCTATTCCCATTCCTGTTCTTAGATTCCATGTGTAGTGAGTTCTTATCTCTTATCTGTACCTGTGGACATGCTCCAGTCTCTAGCCCAAAGTGAAATGCAGCACTGGTGTCATTACAGTGGGGGGTAAGGAAGCCTCAAGGAACCAGAGAAAAATTGTGTGCTTCATCTGTGCTTTACAGCATACTGGTTGACTCATCCCTTCCCTGTGACCCCTCTGTAAGGGGATGTCCTACGGTCTACAGATGGGATTTGGGTCTCTGCTCCAACCTCCATTGTTCTCAACAATATGGGTGTTTTTCTTGCTTGCCTGTTATGGGTCTTCTGATGCCTGTTACCCAGTCCCAATGACAACTCATGATTGCACAGGCTGGTGTGCTTCTCCCATGTGGACTTGTTGCTTCTCTCTGAGATGGCTGCTTGTTTAACTTCAAGCTATAGCCTTTAATAGCCAGGCACCATCTGCTTTCTTCACCACATATACTTATGCACCCATTTTGTCTTCAGCAATTGTGCCAGGAGGTTGAGCATCACAGAATGACAGTTTGTTAGAACCAAGTGTTCTTGCATTGAGGGACAGCTTGAGCTGAGGCCTGAAGTCCATCAATTAATTACCTGTGTATTACCATATAAATATATGTACATCGGCCAATGTACATATATTTTTATGAATTAATGTATTCACATATGTACAAATCTTTGCTTATACCTCTATCCATAGCTTTGTTTCCTAGATTGTTTCTCTGTTTCCTTTTACATTCCTCCTGCCCCACCACCATGTTTGCCCTAACTTTGCCTTTTAGTAATCCCTCTCAGCTAGATTGCTGTTGCTCCAACACCGCAAGGATCTCTACATCCTCCTTGTTAATTTTAATTCCCTAGTTCTTCCCCTGTCTATGGCGTTGTTTGCTCACCACTCCCTTTCCCCGCCTCCTTCTCCTCGCAAGTCCCTCCGGGGACAGTCAGACCTGTTGTTTTCTCCTCGAGCTTGCTTCCCACACTTATATAAGTAGGCACACCAACAATAACATAAACAAACAAAAAAAAAAGAAAACAAAAGATAAAAGACAGAAAGAAAGAAAGGAAAGGAAAGAAAAGGAGAAAAACACACACATGATTCTAGGCCTGTCCACTGACTTTTATGACTATCTCCCATTGGTCCAGGGGGAATTCTGGGAGCTGCCCCTCTGAGCATGGTCTATTTTGGGGCTCTTTGGGGGTTTTGTGGTTTTGCTCCATTTGTTGATCTGTTCTGTTCCCTTCTTGGTTCACCCCGCTGTGGTGGGGTTCAGACCAGACTAACTCCCCTCTGTGTGTCTCTAGATATATAATTAGTTTATTGTGCAAACCTGGCTGATTAACCCATGTGGGGTTAATTGAAGGGCAGAGAGATAAATGGCTTGGTGAGCCTTGCCTTTTTAGTTCTCAGGTCTCTTTCTTTGTGATGGTTGGACCAGGTGCAGCTGCCTTAGCCATTTCTCTGCTTCAGCTGGCAAGGCTCACTTCCTACAAGACATCCCCAAGGAGAAACAACATGGACCTACCCTGATGCAGCCCTGGGTGCTGGAGCAGCCATGTGGAAACCCTTGGCAGCACTGATGTGTTTACTCATTCACTGACTTGGCTTTCTTCCTGCAGTCGGCATCATTGCGTGTGTTTTGTGAGATGAAGGAGGACTTTGTGGATTGGTGTGGGCCATATGGGTTAATATTGGACTTGTGGGCTTGGGCAGCACTGGGTTGGGATGTTTTCTTGCTGTGCACTTACCCTTATATAAAACTCTCTCTTATGCATATGAGTTTCTGTGGATTTGTTTCTCTAATACACCCAGACCAACACAACCAGTATTGTCCTCTGTCGTGGTATGCTCCAGTAAGATGACAACATGTCTTGAGCTGTTGTCTGCCCTATAGTCCTCTCTGTGCCTTAGCAGCTCTGTGCAGGGCTGACGTCCTCCAGGCGTGGTGTGCTGACATGGGGTCTAGACTGTCCCTTTCTCTCTGTCCTTCTTGGTTTAGTCTTTCAGCAGTTGTTTCTTTAATGTCTACTAAGCGATCCTTCAACTCAAGAACAGATGAATAGAAGGGTGATACATCCCAAGACCTAATTGACTAATCATTTTTTTAATTCCATAATTTAAAAAATCATCTATATAAGATGTCTTGACAATTAATTTATATCCAAGGTTGTTTATAAGCTTTCCTCCTATTCTGATGCTGTGTTCTTCTTCATGTAATCCAGACTCTCATATAGACTGAAGAAGGTTGTTGAGAGGTCATAGCCTTAACACACACCTTTCCTGATTGTAATCCACTCAGCATTACCTTTTCTGTTCCAACTACTGGCTCTTGGTCTATATACATGTTCCACCTGAGCACAAAAAGTATTCTGGAATTCCCATTCTTCTCATTATTATCTCTAGTTTGTTATGATCCACACAGTTGAATATCTTTGTATATTCAATAACACACAAGTAAACATTTTTCTGGTATTCTCTGCTTTTAGCCAAGATCCATCTGACATCAGAAATGCTATCCTTTGTTCCATGGGCTCTTCTGAATCTGACCTGAATTTCTGGCAACTCCCCATTAATGTACTGATGAAACTATTATTGCATGATATTCAACAATATTTTACCTGCATAATTATAATTTGTGCATTCTGCTGGGGGTCACCTTTCTTTGGAATTACATATACCAATATGTATCTCTTCCAGTCAGTTGGCCAAGTAGTTGTCTTCCAAATGTCTTACCCTAGGTGAGAAAGCACTTCTAGTGATTCACCAACTTGATGAAATAGTTCCATTGGTACTCTGTCAATTCCTGTAGCATTGTTTTCCGCACATGCCTTCAGTGTAGCTTGAATTTCCTTCAGTACTATCAGTTCTTGTTGATATGCTACCTCTTGAAATGGTAGATCACTTCTTTTTGTTATAGTGATTGTGTATTCATCTATTTTCTCTTGATTCTTCCTCCATTAAATATTTTGCCTACAGAATCTTTAACTGTTGCAACTCGAGGCTTGAATTTTTCCTCAGTTCATTCAGCTTGAGATATGCTGAGCATGCTCTTCCCTCTTTAATTTCCAACTCTAGAACATAGTACATTTCTTTAAAAACATCTTTAACAGTTTTGTTAGCATTTCATCCACATGTCATATAATTCAATAATATCAAGAAGAGTTGTACAATTACCACCACATCCAATTCTAGAATATTTATTCTTCCTTGTACTTATTATTATTAATGCAATTGTTTTTCTAATTGTAGCAAAAATGTACACAGCAAAACATTTCCAATTTCATAACTTCTACATGTATAAATCAGTGCCATTGATTATACTTTTCATGATGTACAACCATTATTGATATCCTTTTCCAAATTATTCTACCACTATTAACATAAATGCAATGGCCCCCCTGAGAAACAACTCTTTTGACTCTTGGTAACCATTGACCAAGCTTGGTTTCTCCACATTTCTTTATAACACTTTCCCTTACAGTTTCCAGCTGTACTTTGAAAATGTCCATTTAGTTCATTTACTTTATCATTTACTTCATTAGTTTTAGATACTCTGTTAAAGAACACGTTTCAGTGTTTCTTCTGACATCCACTCTGGTCTTTCCATTCTTTCCTGTCTTTTTAATGTTCCTTTTCTTTCTGCAAGCATAATGTTCTTGATGGCATCTCACCACTTGTCAATTCTTTGGTCATTAGTGTTCATCTCGTCAAATCTTTTCTTGAAATGTTATCTAAATACAGGTGGGTTATACTCAGGATCATGTTTTCATTCTTGGGGACTTGTTTTAATTTTCTTCAGCTCCAATGGTAACTTGTATAGAGCAATTGATGGTGTGTTCCACAATCGGGCCCTGGTCTAGTTTTGGTTGATATTATTACCCTTTTTCAATGCTTTTCTCACAAATGGGTACATTGAATTGCTATCCATTCCATCTGACAAGGTTTACATGTGTGGTTGCCATTATGGTGTAGAAAAAATGGTATTTACAGTGAAGAAGTAAATTGTGTTGCAAAATTCTATCATGTGATCTCAAGCTTAGTTTCTATCACCAAGGACATAATTTCCAACTAAAGTTGTTTTCAACTTTAGTTTCAACTTTCAATCTGTCAGTAGCCATTTCTCTCTATTTCCTAATATTGTTATTTTAGTTCATTTTAACCTTCCCTTTTTCTTGACTTCCTAATGCTGCCAGTGCAAAATACCACAAAATGGGTAACTTTGAAGGACAAGCATTTATTGTCTCAGGATTTGGGTGCTAGAAGTCTGAATTCAGAACTTTGGTAAGGCTATGATCTTTTTACAACTCTAAAGGAAGATGATTTTTTCCTATGTGTCTTTCAGTTTCCGTGGTGGTGTTTCTTGCCATGGCATCCTTTTTGACTCGCAGTGACCTTGTGCATGACAGAAGGGAATGTCTGGTCCAGCAGAGCTGCAGAATTTTTTTTTAGCAATGCTTGGCTTGTAGAAAAATCCTTAGATGCTATCTGCCACCTGTGTGTGATGAGGTAGTCATATGTGTCCCCATTTATAAAATGCTACTCAAGGAATAGGATCAGACATACTTCACCAGTATATGACCTTGGAAACAGATAACATTTGGAAAACACACACACACACACACACACACACACACACATACAAACACACGACAAAACAAAATAAAAGATCCCATTTTCCCAAACATGTACACATTCATTAGTATAAGCTTGGGGCTTCAACACATTTTTTCTGGGGGACACAGTTCAATTCATTTTTTAGTATATGTGCTGCCGAAGTGAGCACGACACAGTTCAATTCATAACACTCAAATCAATGATCTATACTTTCCAACATTAACAGTAAAAGTGTTGATTCAATTCTATCCTTTACTTGTATCTTGTTCTTCTATCTTATATATATATTTTTCTCTCCTCTAGTGTTCATTTCTGTGAATTATGTGTAGTTGAGCACATACATAGACATGTGCTAAGTAGTTATGGTGAATGTGATGATGCTTAGTAGAGTATCTGTGCATATGGCTAGGATTGAAATAGCATGCAATACACTCCTTTTTTCTATAGGTTACCCATTTCCCCTCCTTTTCCTCCTACACATATAGAAATTTACTATGTTGTAAGTTAGAATATTTTAAAATCTAGAAATCAATGTAGTGGAATGAATAGTAGGCAACTTATTATTCAAATGACAGCTCAATATTCAGTTCTTATCTAGGAATAATTTAAATAAATTTCATAATGATATTTGTTACAGGTTAAATCTATCTCTAGAAGAAAGTTATTTGCTAAAAATGCATACTTTCCTTCTTTCTGAAAACTGTGAACTTTGAGACAATCTCAAATGTTTGAGATTGAATTAGGACACATCTGGAAACCAAACTTTAGTGCAAAGGGAATCATAAAAAAATTCTGAGGATATAAGTCAAATCAAGTCAATTATCACAAGAATTAGAAGCTATGTCTCAAAATATTATTATTTTTAATAATAAATCATTTTACTAGGGCTGTTAGAGTTCTTATAACAATCCATCTTCAGTTGTATCAAACACATTTGTACAAGTGTAGCCATCATTTTCAAAATGCTTTCTTGAGCCCTTGGTATCAGCTCCTCTTTTTTCTCTTGTTCAGTCACTGATATTCAGATTTATAGTATCCATCAGTGGACTCTGTGATGTCATCTCATACCTTTGTGTTGGGTGTTTCCCTGCCTCCCTTCTGCTCAGTGCATTGTGTAAATGAGTGTGTGGTTCATTCTTTCCTTCTTTGCACCATTGAGTCAATGTTAATTTGGGGGCTGTTTTCAATGTGTTGACCTTTGGGTGGAGTTGCTGTATCTGGTGGTCTCCTATTTGTGCTCTGTGAGTGTTCTTCTTTTGATCACACTGGATAGGCAAGGATATTTTTGTAGAGCTGGGTTTCTTTTAACATATTCTTTGAGTTTACCCTTGTCCCGAAAGGCTTTTACTTCTCCATTTATCTTGATAGATAATTTGGCTGGATAGAGGATTCTTTGGGTTTGCATTGTTTTCTGTCAACTTCTGGAAGATGTTACTCTATGCACTCCTCTTCTTCAAGGTGTCTGCTGATAAGTCTGTGCATATTCTTATAGGGGTACCTTTATAGGTGACTACTTTTTTTCCCCTAGCTACTCCCATGATTTTCTCCTTTTCCTCGAAGTTGGATAGTTTAATTATTATATGCCTTGGTGAATTCTTCCTTGGATTCAGTCTAGCTGGTGTCTTCTCTGCTTTCTAGATTGTTGCCTGATTCTCATTCATTAAGTCGGAGAGGTTTTCCTCTAGGAATTCCCTCACTATTTTTGACATTGACTTCTCTGTTGTGTCTTGTTCTGGTAATCCAATTATTCTAATGTTGTTCCTCTTCATAGCATCCCACATTGGTCTCAGGTTTTCTTCAGCTTCTTCTATTATCTTGTTTGACTGTCTTTCCTATTTGTTGAAATCTGCCTGGTTATCTCAGGGTCATTGGTACAATTCTCAGCTGTTCTAGTTTTTTGGCGAAACCTGTTAACGTTACCTCCTCCATTAACTCTGTATTTCCCTTTGGTGTGTGGCCTTTAACTCTTGTATTTCTCTTTGGTGTGTGGTAGGAAGCGTGTCATTTTGGAGGAGCTTGGTGCCATTTTCTAGGGAGTCAGAGAGTCCTGGGCTTTTTCTTTTTGAGGCTGATAGGAATGCTTCTTCGGACTGCATTTTGCCAACTGTGCTGGGGTGGGGGGTTGGGCTATTTTTTTTATCTCACTAAGGTTTTACTCTCCTTAGACAGCCAGGATTCCCTATTTGGAGGACAGGCCTGGTGGTCCTTTCAGAGCACATGGGTGGGGTGGTTTCAGGCAGTGAGTGTAGCTCTGTGCACGGGGGTTCCAGACAACAATGGGAGAAGTGCTAATGCCAAGAGGGGGTGCTGGTGAAGGTGGAGAAAGCCCTGCTGCCTCTGATTGAGGAGCTGGGCAAAGGAAGGAAAGGCCCTGCTGCCATAGAAGGGGGTGCCTGGTGACAGTAATAAAAGCTCTGCTGCTGCAAGTGGAGGTGCCAGGCTAGCTCAGGGAAGCTCGCTGTCAGGGTTGTTGGTGCTGGGAAAAAGCAGGAGAGTCCTTGCCGCCAAAGGGTGGGTTGCCAGGTGACATTATAAAAAGTCCTGCTCCCACTGCTGGAGGTTTAGCGTTACTACAGGGAACGCCTCACTGCTGTAGTTGGTGGTGCTGGGCAAGCCGGGAAAGCCCCACCCAACCGCTACCCCCCACTGTGGGAAAGGGTGCCAGTCAACAGTAGGAAAAGTCCCACTGCTGCAGGAGAAGGAGCTTTCGAATTATTTTAATGACTGGAAATTATATAAAATCCCTCAAAGGTCATCTCATACTGCTATAGGCCACATTGCAGATGTCTTCACTATATAAAACAACAAATGGAGGATAAACCTCAGTGCTTTCCAGCGGAGTTCAACTAAAGCCATTGTGCCAGGACAGAGTGACACCACACTGTAGGGTTCCCAGGGCTGTAATCTTTATAGCAGCAGATTGCCACACCTTTCTCCCTCAGAATGGCCTTCTAACTTTAAATCATCAACTCAGCATTCAAATACTGAACTACCAGAGCTCCTTCCTAACCTCTCCACCACTCACTATCATCCCCTACCATTGCGACTCTATAGTACAGAGTAAAACTACTCCTGGGGTTTCTGAGTTTGTCCATCTTTCTAGGAGCAGACAATCTCATATTTCTCTCAAGAGTGTCTAGTGGCTTTGAACTACTGACATTTTGATTAGCAGGTCAGCAGTCCAATACCAATAGATGGGACCACCATGACTCCTTTCCTAGAAGAATACCATTACCAAAAAAACCCCCAAAACCCACCACCATCAAGTCAATTCTGTAACATAGCGAACCAATATAGAATTTCCATGGCTTTGCAGATCCTTACTGGAAAAGGGAGTCTCATCTTTCTCCTGCAGAGCAGTTGGCAGAATTGAATTGCCAAATTTGACTTTAGCAGTTCAATGTTTACCCAATGACACAATGAAAAGTAGGAGGTTTGAGCAGCAAATTTAGATTCTAGGCAACAATAAGCTACATGAACTTGGGAAACAATAAGTTACATGAACTTGGGAAATAATTTTTCAGTTAAATGAAAATTTTGAGTCAATACATGTGATCTTTAAAATTTAATTATTTTTTAAAAATAATTTTATTGGGGGCTCATACAATTCTTATCACAATCCATACATACATCAATCGTGTCAAGCACATTTGTTCATTTGTTGCCCTCATCATTCTCAAAACATTTGCTTTCTACTTGAGCCCTTGGTATCAGCTCCTCATTTTTACTTTCTCTCCAAGTCCCTTCCTCCCTCACAAACCCTTGATAATTTATAAATTATTATTATTTTGCCATGTCTTACACTGTCCAATATACCCT
>NW_022111368.1:6406439-6419134 GCF_000313985.2 Echinops telfairi
CCTAGTTCTTTCCTGTATTTCTTTTTACTTTCCTCTTGTCCCACTATCGTGCTCAGGCTTTATTTGGTTTTCAGTCATTCCTCTTGGTTACATTGTCCTTGGATCAAGCTCTACAAGGCCTCTTACACTCTCCTCACCACTGATTTTAGATCACTTATTGTTCCCTTGTCCATCGGTTTGTTAACATCACTTCCTTTCCCCACCTCCCCCTCTCCCATGTCCCCCTGGAACTGTCAGTCCTGTTTTCTCCTCCAGATTATTTATCTAGCCTACCTTATCTAGATAACCTGCAGAGATAATAATATGCACAAAATCAGTACAAAGCAAAACAAAGCAACAAAAGAAAACAAAAAAACTAATGACCAAAAATAAAGAAAAGCCTGTGAATAGTTCAAGGTCTATTTGTTGACCTTTAGGAGTGTTTCCGGTCGAGTCTGAGGGGGCGTCAAGCTGTGGCTGTGTTCAGATAAAGCCCCTGTGCTGGCTCCAAATGATCCAGGCTTGGCTGAGACAGTGGTAGGGCTCAGGTCAAATCCTAGCCGGCCAAGTCTCCACCCCCTCAAAACCTAGTGGATCTGTGCCACTTATCTTATGATGCTCCTCCTGTGGCCTGGCAGTGTGGAATTTCCCTCTTAGTAACTCTCCTGCGCTGATTTCTGCAGAGTCCCTCTGGTATGTGTTACTCAGTCGCCATCTTCCCAGATGTCTCAAAATTTAGTTTTTCATTTAAAACCATATATATGGCTGTAATTCTGAAGTGTTTTTGCCTTAGATATCCTTTACAATCTTAAAAAAAATTATTGTGGATTATTAAAAAAATGTTTGCTCATGTGAGCTATCTCTATTGCCATTTATTTTCATTAGAAATAAAAGTGCATAAATATATTATATTAAAATTAACAAAACAAAATCTACTACATTTGGCATAAATTACATGTGTGAAAAATATCTCAAACAGGAACATTTACTGATAAAAATAGCATTTTTTGACATTTGGGAAAAATCTCTAAAATGTCTTAATTGACGACAGCTGGATTCTCAAAGCCACTTCATTCAATCTTCTGTGATGTTATAGTTTATGCAACTTTTGAAAACTGCACCTATAATCTGGTAAACAAAGAAGAGTAAGATGGCAAACAACATCTAACTACTATTATGAAATCCCCTTTCGTTCCTTGTTGTTGCAGGTGCCATTGAGCTGGTTCCGATCGTAGAGACAATGTACAACAGAAGGAAACTGCCTGCTCCTGCACCATCTGCGTGGTTTAAGCCTATTGAAGTGGCCACTGTGTCAGTCCAGCTTGTTGAAGGTCTTCCTCATTTTTTGCTGCCCCTCTGCTTTACCAAGCATCATGTCATTTTTTCATGAACTAGTCTTTCCTGATAACATGTCCAAAGTGTGTGAGATAAAGTTTTCCCATCCTTGTTTTTAAGGATCATTGTGGCTGTACTTCTAAGAGGAATCTGCTGGTTCTTTTGGCAGTCCATGGGACTTTCAATATTCTTCACCTGCACCAAAATTCAACCACATTGGTTATACTAGAATCCCTAAAAAGGATCTTAATTTTTCCTCCAGGATGTTTCATCATGACTATTTGGCAATGTCTCTGCACACTAATAAAGCTATTTTAATAATTTGTTGATGAGGGAAATATTAAAATCTAGCCTCAGTTGATCTATAATTTTTATTTACATTTTGGATATGAAAGCTACAGTTCAACTATATAATAAGTCTTTGTTTTGTTTTAAAGCATGGGAGGCCAGGCTCAATTTTCTACTTTTGCATTACCTTCTTAAGTTTTTTTTAGTCTTTGTTTTGCTCTTTAAGTTAGAATTGCTCATGGTTCCCAGGTATCTGATGTGTTTCAAGCATTTCAGAGAGAAGATGGAATGTTCTCTTTGTCCTTACTTCCTTTTATTTCTTAGAAAAGAAATATTTCTCAGAATTCCCAGCAAATCTTTCTTTAATATCACTGATTACAATTGTACTACATACCCATGCCTAAACTCAATTCTGGAAAGGGAACCAGACAGCAGGCCTGTATTTGACTAAAAAAATGGGCCCATTCTTCTATAAAACCTATGGCCACATGAGAGAGAGTGTATATCATCTTAGGAAGGTATATACATGCCATCTTGGGGCCATAGCTATCGGCTAGGCAACCAATGAGTTCTGCCACAGAAGATGTCAAAAGGTGTGAAGTACAGTACAATCAAGGAATTTGCAACTGGAATAGCATTCTGAATCTCTTAAGTGTTAGGTGAACCAAGTCTTTGATTACAATAATCTTCCTCTCTACTCTGATTTAAAGAAAAAATTCTCCTTCATATTTGGATCACGCAGTATGCAACAGAATTAATATCCTTTCAAGTTCAAATCATCATTCATTAGGGAAGTTAGAAAATTACCAGGATCCTCTTTAAATATCTAATTTTCATCCTCCAGCATCCACCAAATGTATTATTTTAGCTAGAGGCTAGAATTTAGAATAAAGAAGCTTAAGTTTGTGCAAATTATTTATGTTTCACTCTGCTTATTTTCAGAATTGTGTTTGGATTTATGCTGACTCTTTTAAATATGTTTTTAAAACTCCGTTGTTCTTTAGTATATGTAATTCAAGCTTAGAATACCCTTGCCTTTATATATTTGATGCAAACAAGGCAATTTCAACAGGAAAAGGCAATGGCAAATAGTTTCAGAGGCTGATTAGTATTTTATTGTGGGCATAATTCTTCTTTCAGTTCTACACCTTGATTATCTATTCAGAGGAAGCACTTAGCCTCCACTTAAAACATAGGAATATTTTCCATTAGCATCAACTGAAAGATTGTAGGTGAAGCAAAAAGATACTTTATAAGCATAATGCAGATGCCCTAAAGAAATGCAGACAAAGCTGCAATCTGCCTAAAAATTTCCCTGAGAAGAAAAACTTACTTTTTCTGAATAATCAATCACAAAAATCATCTTGAGCCTTTTAAATGTTTATGGCAGAGGGCAAGTTTCTATTGCTACAGGAAAAGAACAGAAACTCTGTTTAGGTGCTGTATAGCAACTTATAAGCCAAAGTGCCTTCATGATGTTTGTTTCCAATGAATCTTTATCAGGCACCAAGAGGAGAAGAGTACAGCCTTAACATTTTGCAGTCAACAAAATCCAGGACATCACCTTTCACCAATCAGCATATGCTTTGATCAGCTGTTAGGCAGAGAATCTGGAGTGGACAGAGTGAGGGCCAAAGAGGTTTTATATTTATACAGAGGAGATGTAGATTTTAACAAATAATTCATGAAAAGTTAGGACTTTTTCATAAATTACACAAATGTTATGTACTGATATTCCCTACAATTACCAGGAAAATGTTGTATCAGGTTCTGCACTGCTTGTTTCTGGAGGGAAAAAAAAAATCTACCCTGAAATCTTGAAATTTTCTAAAATTAACTTTTGATAGTCTCCTGTTTACTTTTTGTACAAATAGTAAAAAGCCAATTTTTGTATCTCTGAATACATGTTTCTCAGTGTCACAAATAGCTTGCATTTGGGATGCAGAAATGAAAAAGGTTATCAACTTAAAAGTACCCAGTTTCATTATGGAAGAAAGAATTGGCAAGATGCCTCCATAAAGACTGAGGCCAAGAAAGTTTAATGGGGTATCTCTATTTTGTAACACATGAGTTTGCCATGAATCATGATCAACTGCATAGTAATGGGCTTGGTTTGGGGTTGTTTTGGTTCTCTGTAACGCCTTATCATATCTGATTTTTGGCACACAATTTCAGTATACACCTGTTTCTCCTGGTGTCAGTCCATGTGCAGGTGATAAAAGAAGGTCCCTGCCACAAGAAAATGATGTTTGACATGAAAGTGCACTGCATAGCTATCCTGCTTCAGGACACCCACTTGACTGATGACCCAAGTCATTACTTAGCTGAATCTTCCACTTCAATCACTCCACAGTGATGCTTCCTCTAGGCTGAAACCAGCCATTGCAGATCTCAACAGGCTCTCATCATAAAGATGCCAGACTCTTCTTCTGGGCATATTTAGTTCAAGAACTCCTCATTCCTTTGCCTGGTCCTCTCTTAGAACTATGCTGTCATCCAAGGTTCTTCCACGTCCTTTCACAGCTGTCAGCCAAAACCTAAGAAAAGAATTGTGATCAGGAGGCCCAAACTCTTACACGATGGTCTGATGCACAGGTCTGATGATCAGGAGGCCCTTATACGATGGTCTGATGCACAGGGCAGGTAAACTACACAAACGAGCAGATATGCTAGCATGAGATTAAGTGATGTCTTCTAGGAGCTCTAGTGGTGTGTTGTTTGAACAGTTAACTGCTTATCAGGTCAGTGTTCAAACCCATCAGCTCCATAGGAGAAAAGAACCTAGTAACCACTCCATGAAGATGCTAACCTGTGGAGCCACTTACTCCTCTTCCATCGGGCACTTTGAATCAACAGCTACCCAGTAGCACACAGCAACAACTGGTGGTCCAAGAGTTGTGCCCTGGTTACCAATAGAAAGTTCAAACCCTACCAGGGGATCTACAAGAGAAAGACCTTGCCAACTACTCACATTGAAATGACAGCATAGACAATTTAAGCGGCACTCCTACTCTGTCATCTTGGGTGGCTCTGATTCAAAGTTAACTCAATGTCATCTGACAACCACAGAATGGGTAGTAAAAGAGAAAGTTAAGGACCAACAACTACCTATAGTGATATCTTCTGTATTTTGTCCCATGAACCAGCCCGAATCTTAGAAGAGTTATTCCCAGTGGAGAAATTTGATTAGGCTACTTAAACTATTCTTTCTAAGTGACAGAAAGAGCAGACTGTTCAGCTTGGTGTCAGGAACCTGATAGGTCTTCCTTGTCCCAAGTTGCCCCAAGTGACAGCTTCCTACTATTCTCAGTCAATTCCTCCTTGAAACAGTGCTGACTGAAGGCAGAACCAGATTGCGAGAATTTGCTTTCAGGCTGCTCAGTTTTAGGAAGGAGCACATAACGAATTTGAAGATCTTGAAATGGATGTTTTTTTAATCTACTATTTGACAGTATACCACATTAAATGCTTTCAGTTTGCCCACAGATATTTGCACTTTGATTTAAACTACATCATTTGCACCATTATTCATTATCACATAGAATATAAAAACACAATTCTTCCTGGAAGCTTGCACCCACTTTATTGCCCCTACCATCCCCAATGTAAAGTGTCACTGAAGCTCATCCACCAACAGCTGCAGCAGTACATCAATAGAGAGCTGCCTGAGGTTCAGGCCAGACTGAGAAGAGGGTGTGGAACAAAGGACAGGGATATCCATGTTTGATGCCAGATGGATCTTGGCTGAAAGTAGAGAATATCAGAAGAAAATGTACTTGTATTTTATTGATTATGAAAAGGCATTCCATTGTGTAGATAATAACAAACTATGGATAGCCTTCAGAAGAGTGGGAATTCCAAAACAGTTCATTGTGCTCATTCAGAACTTTTACATGGATCAAGAGGCAGTTGTGGAAGCAGATCAAGGGACTTCTGCATGCTTTAAAATCAAGAAAGGTGGATGTCAGCGGTATATCCTCTCATCATACATACTCAGTTTGTATGCTGAGCAAATAATCAGAGAAGCTAGATTATAATATGAAGAAGAATGGGGCATCAGGATCAGAGGAAAACACACTAATAAACTACAATATGCATATAACACAATCTTGCTTACTGAAAGTGGGGAGGACTTGAAACACTTGCTGATGAAGATCAAGGATTGTAGCCTTCAGTATGGATTATGACTCAACGTAAAGAAGACCAAAATCTTCACAACTGGACCAATAGGTAACATTATGATAAGTGGAAAAAAAGATTGAAGTTGTCCAGGATTTTGTCTTGCTTGTCTCAACAACCAATGCTCATGGAAATAGCAGTCAAGAGATCAAAATATGCACTCCATTAAGCAAATATTCTGCACGAGACCTCTTTAGAGCAATGAAAAGCAAGGATGTTACTAAGGTACACCTGACACAGTCATGGGGTTTTAAATTGCCTCATATGAATGTGAAAAATGGACATTGGATAAGAAAGACCAAAAAAGAATGGATGCATATAAATTATGGTGCTGACCAAAAAATGATAGCAGCTCTAAAGGACAGATTGAGCTCTCCTGGAAGAAGTAGGGCCAGAGTGCTTCTTAGAGGTAAGAATGGCAAGGCTTTGCCTTCCATATTTTGGCCATGTTGTCAGGAGAGCCCAGTCCCTGGAGAAGGACATCGGGCTTGGTAAAATGGAAGGGAGTGAAGACAGGAAGGCCTTCAAGGAGGTGGGTTGACACGGTGGCTGCCCCAGTGGGCTTCAGCATGGGAACAATTATGACGATGGCCCAGGAGCAGGCAGTGTTTCACTCTGTTGTGCGTAGGGTTGCTACGTCTCAGAACCTATTCCATGGCGCTTATCTACAGCCACCATGCCCAGTGGTCGGTTTGCTGCGACCACAGTGACGTGTTTTGAATCCACGCTATGCCTCTTCTCTGCTAATCCATGTAGCTTCCCGTTGCTATGAGGATGGAAAAGTAAACCGTCAGCATGGCCTGTGAATCCTTCGTGGTCTAATTCCTTCTGGGATGCACAGCCTGGCCTGCCCTACCACAGAGGAGCCCGTGGGAGTCTGCAGCTCTTTCCCTTCTGCTGCCACCCCTGCCCTCTCACTGCACTTGCTTTCTAGTGAGTCTTTCTTCCTTCACTTTCCATCTGGGTAGGCTTTCCTCAAACATCACATCTTCCGCTCAGATTTCACTTTCTTGTGAAATATTTCCTGCTCCTGCTCAGAGGTAAATCTTTGAGAATGAAATGAAATATTTAATGAAGGCAAGTGGCAAATACTGCTACGAAATGACATAGAGTTTTTCAAGAGCAAAAATATCAAAACAAGAAGCTATAGTTTCTTGACATATCCTCCATTTGGTCTATATGCTTCTGAGTCTCCATTTTTTTGTTTGTTTTTCCTTTTGATCCTTTCTTCTTTAAAGTGCTAAAGAATAATGCTGTGTCACTTCCCGGATTAAGCATCATGGCATTTTCAGTAGCCTCATAGGCATGTCAAAGTTGAACAATGTGTAAGGGACACTTCAGAAGTATTGATGAACTTGGGTGATGTTATTGGTGCAGAATATTGAAAGTGCCACGAACTCCCAGGAAAACACACAAGTCTGTTTTGACCTAACGGCTCCAACAAAGGGCTCACACGTAAGCACTGCGAGGCTGGTGCAGGGAGGGGCAGTGGTTCCCCTGATTGTACGGCGAGCTGACCGAGGCATTGGAGTTGACTGCAGGACACCCAACAACACCCCTCTCCTGAAGTGTTCTGTGCTCCTTTTGATTGAGACCGCGTCCACATGGCAGCCTGGGCGCCCTCTGGGGCACGCGTCCTGCTCCTTTCCAATGTGCTCTGAGGGTTGGGAACAAACGGAGATCCAGGGGGGCAAGATCAGAGCTGTCAGAGACCTGGGGTCAGTTTTCCCAATGAAATTTTCATAAATGAGTTCTCTTGCCAGAAAAATTCTGTGGCACAACTTATAGTGCAGTCTTCAGTTTCCTTAAAACGTCTTCACATCTCCCTATGACCATTCCGTGTCCTTCAAGAAAATCTCCCCAGATAACCCTTTTGGACCATGCTCTCAAGGTTTGATAAAGAGGATGAATGAGAGCCCTTCACCTTCTGGGTAGAGAAAGCTGTCTCCTCACTGTGGAAGGCTCTCAAATGGAAAATGTACATCTTGCCACACACTTCTTTTCCCTTTAATGATTATTGCAGTATACTTCTTAGCATCCAAAAAAAAAAAAGGATGTTGCTTTTGTTTTGGCCAAGTTGTACCTTTCCTTCTGGAATAGAAACGACCACGATAATGGTGCTTGCTTACATACTGGAGAATACTGTTACACAAAGCCCACCGCGGCTCCTAAGTTTAATGATGCCCTGTGAATGTAGGAACTTCAGAGAGACCCTGTCATTGTACTTGCTGATGCTTTTTATTACTCTTGGGAGTATATCTGGATTTTGGTTGCCTCCCCCCAAAGACAACCCTTTTGGGATCCCCCAAAATCCATACCTTCTAAACTGACCTCCCTGCCCTTAAATGTAACTTGTCCAGCACATTCCTTCAGAAGCCACTACTTTGATTGGATGTTTTAAGGGACCCTAATGAGACTCAAGCAAGTGTCTTCCTGAGAGAACTTGTCTGAACCATCTGCTGATGACACGAATAAACTCAAGCGTGTTTTTGAAATAAACCTGTGCATGTGTGATCTGAAAACCTAGTAGCAATGCTTTTTTGACTTACCATCCTATGTTTAGGTGTGTCTGGACAATCCAGGTATATTACGGTGGGCTTTCCAGAGAAGCAAAATGAGTGATTCTTGTATGTGTTTGTATATAGAACGGCATATGGGAAAATGGATCACATAGTTACAGAAGTAGTTAAATCCAGTCCAGTTCAAGTCGGGTTTCCCCTGACTCATGTAGCTATGGAAACCGATAAACAGGAAGTAGGATGACAAAGGGAGAGTGGCGACACAGAGGTAAATGAATCTGAGGTCAGCTGAATGAACCAGTCTTTAGGAGTATGCTCACAGCTCCTGGGATCAGCAGGTGACACAACATAGAGATCAAGGAATCAGATTCAGGATCCAGCGCAAGGGAAGGGCCAAGAAGAACTCGGCTCCATTAGTATCTCTCTTATACAAAAGGCCACACACCCAAGTATGTGTCATCAGGCTCAATCTCTACCTTTACTTAGGGGTGTTTAGTGTACATAGACTTTAATCATCACACCAGGTTTTCAACTGTTGTCACCTAACTGATAACACATGTACTTTTGCTCCATAGGACTTATCCCAACTGTTTAAGAAACTTTCTAGTTTCTTTTTCCCCACTTTTCAGCTTTGTTTAATGACCCTCATCTCACTGCAGGCTGGGTGCAGGCAGTGGGTGTCAGGTGGTCACTTGAAGATCTTGCCCTGGTTGAAGGCTTTGCCCACATGCAAGAAGTATTCCAGGACCAGCATATAGGTCTCCCAGCCTCCAGGATCCACTTTCCACCATATGTATGACTTGTAGTCTAGCTGCCAATCAGGATTCACTGTGAAGGCGAGCTGTTGGCTCTGAAGACCCAGACTCCAGAAATGGAGCTGCTGCTGTTGGTTCTGAAGAGGATGACACTGGTGAAGGCATTCTTCCTTAACTTGTCCAATCACTAGAAAATTCCAGCGATGAGGTTGTGGCTCATGAAGGTCTGGGTCAGCTCTTTTGGAAAGTGATATTCAGCATACCACAGGGAGCAGCCTGGCTTATCAAAGTGCACTGAGAAATTGGGTAGCGACACCAAAACGGCATTCTTATTGTATTCCTTGTGTTCACACTCACCCAGAACAGAGGGACTCTTGGGTCGGTGAGCACAGGGTTCCTTGACCTCCAGCGCCTTGGCCAGAGTCTGCTCACACTCTTCCTTCTGCACCTCAGACACAGGAGCCCTTGCCTTTTGCTCTTCCTTCTGCGCCGACTGGGCATCTGCTTCTCCTCTTGGGGTCCTTTCTACTTCTGTGGGGGCTTATTTTTTAGCTGAATCTCTGTAAACCTTTTAACCTCAAATTGGGCCATCTTCAAAGCATTGCCTCCCCCCAAGAAAGCTCAAAACTGGAGCTAATTAATGAAGGTGAGGATCCAGCAGTTGATATTGGGGAAGGCCTGGTGTTAAGAAGATTCTAAGATGTGTTTGTAGAGCCACAACAGGGTCCACACAACTGTGATGTCAGCCAGGGACACTCTGTTACCCACCAGGAAAGCCCTGGTTTTCAAGGGAACATCCAGTCACCCCAGAATTTGCCTCACCTCCACCTTGGCATGCTCTCTGGCTTACTTGTTGTGATGCATGATGCCCACGGTAAGGAATACCCGCACAAAACTCAACCATCCCACCCCCTGGGCTGTCCTTTGGAGTTTTTCTCCACACCTCCTCATTGCTCACACCAGAGGCAATGGCATCGCTATCAAACATGCAGAATACACCCTCACCCTCAAACTCTGGGAGCAGGCCAGCAGGAAATTTGTGGAGAAATTGGGGTGATGTGGTAGGTTTGGCCAAAGTGGAAGTGGGGTGGTGTGGAGAACACATGGACCCGAGCCCTGCTGTACTGAGCACAGCTGAGGACTTTGAAGGATCTCTGTTTTTCCAGCTATATATACTGGGTCCTGGAGGCCATGGTGATTCCCAAGAAGACACTTCCTATTTTCATTTTAAATATGTATTTTCTTGGAATAACTCTCAGAATCATGAGGGCAATAATGTGTTTATCATGTTCATGTCCCAGCACATGGCAGGGTAAATACCCCGCTTCCCTGAAAATAAGATGTGCTAGGTCTTATTTTCAGAGGATGTCTTATTTTTCCATGAAGAAGAATACGGTACACATTTATTATTTATTGTTTTATTAAAAGAGACCTCACACTTCCTGTCTGCCCCGGCTGCACTGTGGCCAACAGTGAGCTGCGTGGCGGCCTGCTACAGTCCAGAATCCAAAGTTACGGTAGCTTCGAGGGGCCTTATTTTCTGGGGATGCCTTCTATTTCAGCGAGAGGCAAAACTGTAAGTAGGTCTTATTTTCGGGGGATGTCTTACTTTCAGGGAAACAGGGTAGCTAGCACAAAGTGGATGCTCATTGGCCATAGAATAAAGATGAGCCCCAAAGGGATGCACTTAAATAGTGGTGTTGGCAAAGAATAGTGAAAGTACCATGGACTGTTAAAAGGACAAAGAAATCTGTTTGGGGAGGAGTATGGCCAGGGTGCTCCTGGGAGGCAAGGGTGGTGAAACAACTTCTTACTCACTTTGGACACATTGTCAGGAGAGACCAGTCCCTGGAGAAGGACGTCATGCTTGGAAAAGTGCTAGAGGAGTGAAAGAGAGCAAGTCTCTCAATGAGGTGGACTGGCACAGTGGTTGCAACAATGGGCTCAAACATGGGAACAATCATGCAGGTGGCATAGGCTGGGCAGTGTTTTGTTTGATCATACATAAGGTCGCTATGGCTTGGAACCCACTTCGTGGCTCCCAACAACAACAAAGATATGCCATAAATATTTCTTGATTGAGTGAAAAAGTAAATGGAAAAATTTGGTACTAAAGCATTGCCCAATTGCCTCCATAGGGAAAGAAATATATCAGTTTATGCTATCATTTATTATGGATGAAAATATTCCAACAGGCCCAGCAGTGTGAAATGTTATCCTGAAATCCTCCCCAACCCCACACAGGGATAAACTAGTCCCATGACTTGCTTTAATTTGCATGTATTTGATAACTAAAAAGATACACACTTTCTCTTGAATACTTATATTCCATGGTGAATTTTCCATTTATATCCCGAGCCCTTTCATTCCTGTGTTCTTTGTAGTGTTACTATATTGGTGAATAATTTTACTTATTGTATATATTAACCTTTAACATGACTTATTTGAGGTAAGCATCCCAGCTATTATTGGTTTTCTATTTTTTTCATTTTTGTTGCTTTTCATCTTCTACCTTATTAACATTTTTATAGTAAAGCAAATCTGTCAGCCTTTCTTTTTATTTCTTGTCTAGTATGCTTTTCCAAACTTATGAAGAATACTTTTTAACTTATCTCTTGTTATTCATGATTTCTTGATTATTTTCTTAGCTTTTAGTCATAGTTTCTTTTGGCACATAGTATAGTACAATATGCTATGTTTAAATAATTTTCTCGCCATTAAATAATGTTTTAATAATAATGTTTAAATGATAATAATGTTTAAATAATTTTCTCTCCATTATTTTTGCACCTACTAGCATCTAAAAATAATAGTGAAGGATAGACTTCAGTCCAGTTCGTTTTAATTTGTAACTATTATAGAACATTCAAGAGCCCTGGTCGCACTCAGCTGTTCACAGAAAGGTTGACGATTCGAACCCACCAGCAACCATGCAGGACAAAGATATGGAAGTTTGCTTCTATACAGATTACAGCCTTCGAAACCATATGAGGCAGTTCTATACGACCCTGTACAGTTTTTATGAGAGGGGATAGATTTGAGAACGATTGGTTTCGAATTTAGAGAACACCCAAAGTAACGAGATGTGTTGTGTGTGTAAGATGAGAATGAAAACAGAGTGAAATAAATCCCTGTCGGTAATACCTTGTGGTTTAGGAAGATGAACACAGGCTCATGTTGTAGTTATGGTGTGTGCATGAAGGATTATAACCTTGATGTGCCCATAGCTGTGAGTGGTGCCATGGGGTCCCCTAAAAATGATCCTGCAAGGCAGTAAGAGAGAGTAGTGTGAATGATGCATGGACTTGAGACATAATCATCCGTTGAAATTATATAGAGTGAAGTGTTTCTTAGCAAAAGGGTTTGTTCCCCTCCATTGTTGGATAGCCTTTCAGGCTGGTAATGACAGTGGCGAGAGCCGAGAAAAGGAGAGTTGTGAACATTAAAACAGATGCTTGCTTCTCCTTGCATCTGACTTCAGATGGAAGTCAAAGATGACAGTAGTCATCTGTCACTCTTAAGTAGTGCCTTTTCATAGCTTGCTTTCTTTATATTTACACATGTCTTCCCAAGCAATCGCACCCACCACTTTGTGAGGCAATCCACAAATGTTTCACAAAGCTGAATGATACCCTGGTGT
>NW_022111368.1:6424738-6426262 GCF_000313985.2 Echinops telfairi
ATGATAATAGATTGAGATGTTTACACTAAATCTAATTAGAAATGCATTGTGCTGCTGCAAACCCAAGAATGGAAAGCACTAATGCACCAATTAACAGCACTGAGAATAAATAGAACATTTTAAGATGGTAGGCTGAAAATTTCTTATCCAAATTTGAAAATAAAAGAGCAAACAAAGTTAAACTAACCCCTGTTAGTTCATCCCCTAGCAGCTCAGGAGGGTGCTGCCTTCAGTGCAGTTTCTCTCTCCCTCTCTCTCCAGAAGCAGAGACAACTCTGGGGCTGAAGATTTCCCTTATTCATCCCAAGGTAAACAAAGGGAACAGGAGGCCCTGCTTTGCTGGGTGTCCAGTTGGATAGATTGATGATTTCGTTTTCTCTCTTCTCGAGCCCGCTCTCGTGTTGATTATGTGAGTGCATGTGTTTGCATAGGTGTTTCCATACACACACATGCAGTGCCAGTGGCCATAGCGCACGGAGTCAATTCCGACCCCCGGCGACCCCGTCTACTGCAGAGTAGAACGCACTCGAGAGGATTTTCAAGGCTCTGATCTGTCAAAGCAGATCACTGGCTCTTTCTTTAAACTCACTGTAAAGTCACTGCGAGGGAGTGAATTCTGACACAGTGTGACCCTATAGAGGGTTTCCGAGGTTGTAAATCTTGACTGGAGCAGATCGCCTTGTCTCTCTCCCAAGCCTTAGCTGGTGGTTTTGAATGACTGACCTAGAGGTTAACAGTCAAAAATTACCTGGCAGTTCGCACAGTGCTCCGGAGGTACTTCGAGGTGGGTTGTAAATGCCACAAGTTCTAACTTGCAGCGACCACCCTCAATGTCTTCTGAGCCGGAAGGTTTTCTTCCCACCACTCTGAGGCTTCAGTGTGGAATAGCTTCTCCAGCTGCAGCGACAACGTGCTCATTGGAGCAAACTTATTTCTATTTCAATACAGTAGCGAATTCTACCCGAAGACCAGAAGCCAGCAATTTGAAAATGACCAACCCTCTCTAATATTCGGAGAAAAATAAATTTAGGACATTAGTGACGTCTTTTGTGAATCCACTGCTGTGTCAAAAAAATAACTGTGTAAGAAACGCTGGCATGCCAGGTACATGTTGAGGGGTAAACAGGAAGGTCAGGAAAGGGGGGAAGGGAGCTGCACATTCCACGATCAAACCTGGGCTGTTTACATAAACGCTCATGTGTCACAGCTTCAACTACAAAACCTGGAGATCAAAGCGAAGACGAGAACGGAGCTAATTGCTGCCAGGGTCATTTAGTGAAATTGAAAAGAAGAAACAAACGGGACATGTTAGTTATTAAGCTGCATCCTTGCTTAGCCCCCAAAAATCATCTTTTAGTAAATAGTCTAAGAAGTTTAGATGGAATGCTAAATCAACTGCACACATAGGCACACAACATTTTGAAAACTCTGTGTTCGGTATCAAAACGGATCAAGCACATTGGTCATAATGCTAATCTGTCAAAGAATACACCCTCTTTCTCAGACTTTGCCCATGTGATCACA
>NW_022111368.1:6427194-6476784 GCF_000313985.2 Echinops telfairi
GCAGGTAACAAGGAGGAAAGAGCAGCAGGAAGAAGGGAGCAAGGAAGAAAGGGAAGAAGACGTAAAGAGAAAGGGAGAGAGATGCACTTAAATGTTCCTCACAAGTTAGAAGGCACTTTGTGTGGTGTGTTTAGTAGGTGTTCTTCTACCAGCAGACTGCCTGTATATGTACAGATTGTTATATTTTAGTATGTCTGTTCAAGCTAACAAATTAATTGATAAATAACAATCTTCTACTAAAATTAAGGAGACCAAAAACATATCCACTACCTATGCAAAGGAGCGGGTCCATAGGTACATGCAATGGAAATAGAGGCATTTTCTCTAAGTAATGAGTTGTACCACTGACCTATCTTAAAAATAGTACTTTGTTTGTAATAATGTCTTTTGTCATCTTTAACCTCTAATTAATGCAAAATAAAGCACCCACCCAACACAGTCTATCATTACCAAATTACCTGTGCCTCATAACCAAATCAATCTTTACTGCATTTTGAAATCACAGGTATATGAAAAGTTCTCTTGATGCCAATATTTTCTTAGGTTTGCAAATTGTACATAAATTTTCTGTATGATCTGTAAGACTAAAATGTATTTTAATTGGTTATGCCAACACTTTATTTCCTTATGACCCCATGAAAACAGCTCCTCCTCCTATTTTAGAGCAAAACCATGCCCCATTTTTATCCAAGAATCCCATGGATCTTCCATTTAACTCACAAAGGCTTTCATTCTGTGCTATCGAGCATCCTGGGAATAATTCCAGGAACAGCAAGCCCCGTGGCTGCCTTTCTTATTTTTAAAGCAACTTTATTTACTTCTGAAATCCTTAAAAGGGCACAAATGGCAGCCCCAGCTCTTTGCCCCAGCCATTATTTCTGTGCATACTGATGAGCACTCATAAAATATTAACTGGCCTCGTGTCTAGGGTGAAATACAGGGTAGCGGTGTGACAGTGATCTGTGTGACCACCTGGAGGTTTTCATTTTATGCTTCAGAAGGTGCAAGGATGGCAATTTCCTAAGTGCTCCTTCACAGGGCTGGCAGAGCAATACGTTGGTGATGATGATGCAAGGATCCCTAGTGGCGCAATACGAAGTGCTTGGCTGCTCACCGAAGGGGTCAACCCTAACCAGCTTCTCAGTGGTCACAACGGCTTGGTGAGCTCACTGCTTAGGAAACCCTCTGGGGATAGTTCCCTTCGGTCACATTGGGGGCTGGGAGGGGCAGCGGTGTGACTTGAGAGCAACCAACAATCAACAGCGATGTTAATGAACACACTGAGACGTAGTACTCAGGGTCCCTAACTAATCTATAACCTCTTCTGCTCCTTAATCCCTCCTACCTCTTTCCATGTATTAGAGAGAAAGACCGCTCTCACAAAGCTAGCCAGACAACAAGACACGATAGAGAATCAGACCTGATCTACTTAAAATACAAAAGCCATTGAAGTGGAGATGGGAAGAGCCCGAGTGCTTTGAAGTATGGAGGGAAATGTTTCTGGGTGAAGGAAAAAGCAAGGGTTAAGAAATGTAACATGTAATATCTTAAAAAAGGGGTAAATGATGATATGTATAAACCCTACATTCAAAATCGTTAAGGTGAATATAGGTTTACTATTGATCCCGAAAAGGTGAAGGGGAAAAGATAAGGCAGTTAGGACCAGAAAACAGAGAGTATTCAATTTAAATTATATGTGATTGATGGTCAACAGGAAGGGTCAGTGGTGTACAATTTGGCCATCTTAGAGATGTTGGAATATAAGGAATGCTGTTTGTAGAAGACATTCAAATCGTGACATTAAGGGTATCACAAACATGGTAAGGGAAATCAAAAGAAAACTAGATAATTCCCAGGATCATTCTAGAACTTCGTATAAAGTAGCAAAACTGAAGATGTGCAGGATCATGTCCAGGGGCAGTGCTTTATATTCAGCCTAACGGGCACTAAAGACAATGAGTGATAGAGGGTGGTGCCATTACCCTGCAGACCAAGAACAGGGAACCTCACATAAATATTCCCCAATAGACTTAACTAAGACAAATAAACTACATGTCCTTGGGGAACTACATACAATCACTTGCTGTCTGGCCAAACCATTGAAAGTCTGGCTAAGAGTATAATTTTGTGTAACATGATTGTGATGTGCATCGGTCTCATTGTCGTCATGGTTTTTGTCTTTGAGTTCAGAACAGTTTGTGACAGTGAGTTTATAGTTTTTCTACAAATTTGGATAAAAATTTGATGAGACTTTTTTCTCTCTGTCCCTCCTGCCTTTTCTTCTCCAAGGACTCCAATTGGACACATCCAAGGCATCCAAGGACACATCCAAAGAGTTGTCTCCCAGCTCATTAATTCTCGGTTGATTTTCCTTTTTCTCCTTATCTTTCATTTTGGATAATTTCTATCACTATGTTACAAGTTCACCAAGTCTTCTTTCATGCAATGTCTACTTTGCTATTAATCCTAATACATTTTCTCATTTACAGTGCTTTCATCACCAGATGTCTGACTTTAGATATTTTGATATTTTCCTAGTCTCTACTTTTAGCACCATACAATTTTCCTCTAACTTCTTGAGCATAAAGAATGCAATTGTAATAACCATTTAGACCCCTTTCTACCAATTCTATCAACTATGTCATTTTTTTCTGGTTTGTTTTGGGAGTGTTTATATTTATTTATTTATTGCTTCTTTGTTTGCCTGGAAATGTTCTAGTAGCCAACAGACATTATGTATTGTACCTTCTTTGGTGTTGGGTATTTCTGTACGAGGGGGTACCCACGCCCCACCCCCCAAAATAAACCGGAATTGCACTGGGCAGAGTGGAACTTTCTTAGTACGCATTTTTCATGCTAGGCGAGCTTTGTGCAACTCGCTCTGAGTAAGTGCACCCAGTGTCTCCTGGGAAGGGTCTCTGGGATCACTGAGAAATTTTCATGAAAGTTGTTTTGCTCACACTTCTATGTTTGTGATGCCCAATTTAAGAGAACAGCGTGGGGCTGTGAAATTTTGTTTTCTGCTCAGGAAAAATGCCGCAGAAACTGCTGTCATGTTGAACACAGGTTATAAGGACAGCACTGTCGGAAAAAATCAAATGGTTTTCTCATTTCAAAAAAGGGGAAATGTTGATTCATGACAAACTTCGTTTTGGATGTCCATCAAAATTATACGACAAAATTATATGGACAAAAATGACAACTCATAGTGCATTTGGAGTTCATTCTACCAGGTCAGACTGTTAATCAAGCTTTCTATTTAGAGGTTCTGAAAGGATTGCATAACTGTGTGCCACAAAAAAGGCATGATTTGTGACTGACGGGGGAGCGGTTTTGCCAGCATGACAATGCACCTGCTCATATAGCCATCTCACTGCACCAGTTTTTGGCAAAAACAGCATACATGCCTCTCTTGCCCCAGGCACCTGACTCACCTGACCTCACGCCTTGCGACTTCTTTTTGTTTCTGAAGAGGGACATGGAAGGTCAGCGATTTGACAGTATAGAAGAGGTGAAGAAAAATGAGAGGTGCTGTCAGTCATCCAAACAGATGAGTTTGAAAAATGTTTTCAAGAATGGAATTGCAGATTTGACAAATTTATTAAGTGTAATGGAGAGTACTTTGAAGGTGATAAGGTTTTATAAAAGAAATTAAATGTATAGTTTTGAAAAAAATTCCCTTTTTTTTTTTTTGGTCCTGCTCATATTCTTATAAATATCTGGTTTTTGTTCTGGCACAAACTTTTTATGGGAGATAATTTAATCCTTGTTTTCAGGCTTTTAAAAAATTGTTTTTAGGTGGTACCCCCAAAGCCTTTAGTTTAAGACCACATTTGCCATCCTGGTGAGGCAATGTCCTTCTGAACCCTCCACTTGGTGCCTAGGGTTTTCCTTTGTCCTCTTTATTCCTTGCTTTTATGAGCTCCAGGGATTGTCCCTTCCCCTTCATTTCAGATAGTCTATTCCTTCTCTTAGGGCAATTTCCTTGTAATTCCAGACTACTCTTAAGCTGAAGGCTTGAGTGGGACAATCTGGAGATCTGAGAGCTCTTTGTCTGTGTGTGTGCAACCACCCGCTTTTGTGCTCCATGATGAGGACTCTAGTTTCCGTGGAATAAGAACAGTTGTGAGGATGACACAGGATTGGGGAGTGTTTTCTGCGGTTGTACAAAGGGTTGATTGCAATGAGTCAGAATCGACTCGTTACAATCACAACTGTTGTGGTGGAAGGATCCAATTGTGACCAACGTGAAAGAAAGTGAAATGGATGAAGAATTCGGAATAATCATAAACTGACTTCAGAGTCAGGCACCATTCTAAACATTTTGTATCTCGTTTTTCCACTCTTAAAAAAAGGTTTAGGCAGGCATTTAAAAAACCCTCATTCTGTAAAGGAGAAAACTAAGACACAGAGAGATTAAGTCAACTACCCAAGCAACTATGATTTACCAGAGCTAGGAATTTAAAACAGGCTATTTAACTTTAGGGCCTGTATTCTAACTAGCGGTACAGAAAAACATCAAAAACTACATAAAATAGACCACAAGCACCCAAAACCTTAAGAATAGACAGAATATGAAATTAGATAAGCTTTGCTAGATAGCCAATTATCTAGCCAACATAGTTAGATAATTATTAGCCATCGCCTTGCTTTTCCCTCAAGTACAGGGAATCTGGAGAAATAAGGTGTCTTTAGTTTCCTGGTGTTCGCATAAAAAAATATCCTGTCTCATTTAGGGAAGATCCTTTTGATGTCTTCCAGATTCTGGCAGCCCCAGGTATCTCTTGGTGTTCCTTGTCTGGACGTCTAGCTTCACAAAATGTTTTCCCTTGTGTGTCTCTGTCCTTATAGCTGCTATCCCCTTTGTAAGACACCATTCTAAAAGAATTAGGACCTGCCGCATTATAACTGGAAACATCTTCAAAAGAAAAAAAAAGATTTTCAAAACAAGTTTGCATCTACAGGTGTAGGGGTTAGGGCATCAACATTTCTTTTGAGAGAGGACACAATTCATTCCCTAGCAAAGTTTATGTGGTAGTCACCTAATCTGGTGTCAATTTAAGGATTAAGAGTGTAGGGGTGGAGTCTAGGCTGTCAATCTGGAGATAGCCTATGAGACTTCTGTGGGCATAGCCTTCCCCTGAGAATTCTGGGAAATCTGATACTTCCTCCTTGGAGGTGGAAGACACTCTTCTCTCTCAGCTACAACCTGGGAGACATTGCAGAAGACAAGCCACATGAATGCAACCAGACCTCTGAAGCCGGAGAAGCCGCAGAGAGACCCCACCAGCGCCGAGATGCTTACAACGCCACTGGGCCCAAAGACTTTCTACCCCCTGGCTTGTGATCATCCTGCATTTGGCTTCATTGCATGTGTTTCATGAGTCTGAAGAGGACTTTATAGATTGATATCCGACATATGGACTAATATCAGACTTATGGCCTTGGACTGGACTGGATTGGGATGTTTTCTCAATGTTCAATTCCTCCTGTATATGAAACTCTTTCTTATCCACATATGTGTGTCCATGGATTGGTTTCTCTAGTCTACCCAGACTGACACAAGGTATGTGTTGTTATTAACTGGCAAGTTGCTTTGCCTTCTTCTAGGAGCTCTGGAGGCATAGTGATTACGCATTGGACTGAGATCCACAGGGTCCACACTTTGAAATCTAGCAACCTCTCCACGGGAGAAAGAAAGGGTTTTCAACTCCCATAAACACTTATGGTGTCAGAAACTCATGGGGGCAGTTTGGCCCTGTCTTGTAGTCACTGTGAGTCAGCATTGACTCCATGGCACTGAGTTTTGGCTTGGTGTTCTACTTCCTTCCATCCGTGGCAGGCCTACTCTTTACCTCTCAGAAGAGTGTGATCCAGATGACCATTGAGTTGATTTCCACTCATATTTCTGCCATAAACAAATATATATATATAACAACTTACATTTTAGGAGCCTTGGGAACCCGCCGAGGATTGCTATGAATCAGCATTGACTCCCTAGTAGTGAATTTGGTTTTGGAAAGATACTGAGTGGGGCAGGTCTACTGTGTTCTTTAGGGTCACTGTAAGTTAGAATTGACTCTAGCATTGGGTTTGGTTTTTGTTTCGAAAGGTTGGCCATAGTATTTTTCAATCACCTCATAGACATGTGAACATCGGATAATGAATAAGGAAGCCCTAAGAAGAACTGATACATTTGAATCATGATGTTTCTGAAGAATATTGCAAGTACCATGAGTTGCCAGTAGAATAAACAAATCTATTTTGGAAGGAGTGAGACTTTGTCTCCATTACTTTGGCCATGTCAGGAGAGACCAGTTCCCAGAAAAGGACTTTATACTGGGTAAGGTAGAAGATCGCAGAGAAAAGAAAAAGACCATTCAAGGAATGGATTGAAACAGAAGGTGGAGTAATGGGCTGACCCATAACAATGTGGGGTGGGGGTTAGACCTGGAAACATTGCATCTGGTGTGCATAGGGTTGTTATGAGTTGTAATGGACTTGACAGCATTTAGTAGCAACAACAATGTTGGCGCAGCTACTTCTCTAAGTCATTCCTGCCACTCTCCTCATATCACGTATCTTCCATCATCATGGTTTATTTCTCTGGGCCAAGGACCTTATATAAGAGTCACTGTAAATCTTTGTAACAAAAAAAATCTATCTAAAATCTCTTCTCACTATTTATAAAAGGTATGTTCTATAAAGTCCCTGCAAACATTGAATTAGGGAATACCAAATCAGCCTTGTTTATTGCTAAACTCAAAATTTTCAGCACTGAACCTGAGTGTGAGTGTTGATTTTGTACAAATAAATATTAACTGGGTAGATGTGTTAATCCAGGTTGACTAGAAAAACAAAGACACTCACATATGTATAAGAAAGAGCTTTATATCAAAAGGTAATTTTATATCAAGAAAATATCCCAGCTTAGTCCAGATCAAGTCCATAAGTCTGATGTTAGCCCCAGATGTCCAACACTAGCCTATAGATTCCTCTTTAAACTCACACAGCACATGCAATGATGCCAAAAGCAAGAAGAGCACAAGCTGGTGGGTGAAAAGTCTTGTGGATCCAATGGTGGTATAAACATCTCAGCAGTGCTGTGGGGCCACATGGCTCCTTCAGCTCTCTGAGTCTGGCTCTTTAACAGAAAGGTGAAGCAGAGGGAGAGTGTAGTCCACCTCCAGATTGAAAGAGAGAAAGTTTCCAGGATCCTCATGGAAGGTCATGCCTACAAAAAGTAATCATCAGACTGTGACCTGATTGACAGGCTAGACTCTACCCTACAGTTATTTATCCAGTTGACATGGAATTATGTAACTACCAGAGTAGAAAAACTTGCAAATAGGAAATCTACACATAATAAGGATGGACTATTTCAGATATTTTCAGAGGAAATGGAGTAGAACTAAGTGATTGCATTTTGGGAGACTGAAGAGGTGGCTCCAAATGCGAAGACTTAACAACCATTGAAGAATGCCCACACATTAAATTTGCGACCGTTGGGATAGTCTTATTTACACTTTCATGAATTGCTAGTGACTATTGAGGCAAATTGCACTTGTAATGACTCTATATGTGTCAGACTAGAAGTACGCCCCCAGGGAATTTTCAATGGCTGACTGTAGAAAAGTATATTACTAGAATTTTCTTCGGAGATGCATCTGGGAACACTTGTTCCTTCAACCTCCCAGTTAGCAGCCCAGGCTGTCACCTTTTGTACCACCCTCGGAGTCTCTACAGCAGTGGTTCTCAACTTTCCTAATGCTGCTACCCTTTCATACAGTTCCTCATGTTGTGGTGACCCCCCCAACCATAACATTATTTTCGTTGCTACTTCTTAACTGTAATGTTGCTACTGTTATGAATTGGGCAACCCCTGTGGAAGGGTCCTTTGACCCCCAAAGGGGTCGAGACCCACAGGTTGAGAACTGCTGCTCTACACTAATAGCTCCTAAATCTCATGTGATGACAAGAGCATACATTTATTTATTTCTCAGGCTGTAGGTCCATTGTCATAGAACTTTAACTCTACTACATGTTTTCTTCAATCTAGTGCCCAGTTGACACAGGCCACTATTTGCAACATTCTGGGTCTTGTCCTAGAAGAAAATGAGTGAGGAAAGAGGCATGAAGGGCCTCTTCAAGCTTTCCTCAGGGAAGACCCATACCACTTCCTTTCACAGTCCATGGTCCAGATAGCCTCCCATTTCTCAACAAAGTGTGAACCGAGTTTATGTAATCCTATAAGAAAATAGGATTTTTTCAATTAATTAATTGAATTAATTAATTTCAATTAATTTCATAAAATTAATTCAGACTCATAGTGACCCTATAGAACAGACCGGAACTTCCCCCACACGATGTCCAAGACTAAATCTCTAGAGAAATTTACTCTCATAAAAAGGTAGCAGGTTTGAATCATTGGTGTTTGGTTAGCCGATGGCCAATATAGCCATTGCAGAACCACAGCTCCCAAATTCTCCTGTCAGGGAGTCAACCATAAAATCCTTTGGCGAAACTGGACGACTATGGATGAGAGCAGTATACTCTCCCCAGGGAGGGGCAGTGGATATTTTGCATGATAATAAAATCTACCACAGAGTACTTTCCTCATTGCAACAGATTTTCAATCCTCAGGCTCAATTTTGCTCGAGCCACAAGTTATAAGGCTTTGTACACAGAAAGAAAATGCTGCCAGTATATCTTGGATTGCAAACATTGGCATAGGGTAGCTGAGTTGTTATTGCCCCTATTAAAACAAAAGGAAAAGGATACTATACAGATGAAAGACTATATAAACAAAATGGCAAAGGCTCTCAGCTCCTACATTGGTAATTATCATGTGGGTCTAAATTATTCAGATTGAGTCCGTTTACTAGGTAATGGCTCAAACTCCCAGTCTATTTTTCCCATGTAATCCAGGTATGGAAAATTCAGAACATTGATGTCAGTCAATAAAAAGTATAAAAGCTGTGTGCCTATCAAATACTTGCACGAAGATGTTCTCTCTGCTTTAAGACCTCACAGCCCAAGGGAAACCAGGTAAAATGGAGTTTAATTGTCTCATTTAAGAAACTCAGATTATTTTATTCACATAAAAATGTCTCAGATAAAAAATATAATTGCCGAGGCCATAGACAACACCCAAGAGAGGAGCTCTCTGAATTGGTAGCAAGTTTTAAAGGCTTCATTTCCCTCTTCCAAATGTGATGCTGAAGATCAATTTAACTGTAGAATTAGAAACAACAAGCTTCACAGAAAATTACTTAGTGGAGCCTATAGGGAAAGGCAGACATGGAGGAGAATTCTGGATGGTGTGAATAATTTTGAAACCACTGCATGCAGCAAGGAAAGGTTTTAATTGTCCTGCACAGCCATTGCAGATAACCATGATGATGCATTAACAAACAACACAAGAGAACAAATAAATAAAACACACAAAATTTGCTAATTAACAGGGCAAAGCCTCAGGCTGGCTAACCACCTATTCTGGAAACCACCAATTCTCTGAAAGCATGCCAAGCCTGGAGATGAGACTCAAGACTTAAGGGTACATTATTATAGCTGTTTAATTTCATTCTCGTTATGGTTTTGTTGGTGGTGGTGGGGTTAAGTGCCTTGGAGTTTGTTCCAATTTACGATGATCCTATATACAACAGAATGAAATACTGCTGCGTGCTGTGCCATCCTCATAATATTTGAGCCCTTTGTAGCCACTGGCCAGCCCTTCTTGTTGAAGATCTTCCTCTTTATCACCAACACTCAATTTTGCAAGTATGATGCCCTCCTGATAACTTGTCTAAATGTGTGAGACATTGTCTCATCATCCTTGCATTTAAAAAACATTCTGGCTGTAATTCTTCAAGACAGTTTCGTTCTTTCTTCTGACAGTTCATGGTATATTCAATATCCTTTGCCAGCATCATAATTCAAAAGCATCAGTTCTTTTTCTGCTTTCCTTATTCATTGCCCCACTCCCACACACATATAAAGTGATTTAAAATACCATGGCTTGGGTCAGTTGCACCTTGTTTTTCAAAAGGGCATCACAAATAGTGTATTTGTATGAATGCTTACATTGTCCAAAGTGTTTGTCATTAATTTTTATTTTATGTCAATGTCACCATCAATTAAATTAAGTTGTTAGAAGAAAACCATGCTACCTAAGAGAAGTAACAACCCAATCCAAATGTATCGTTACACACACAAAAAGTCAACCATTATGATTATGCTCATCATCTTTATACTTATTATGAAAGAAGATGAGCACCAAGGGCTATTGCCATTCAGCCCTTCCCCATCTTGGGAGTAGTTGCGTGTATGCGATGGGCAAAGGAACCCAAAGGGAATGGGGAGTGGCCAGTACAAACAGGGAAATTAGGAGAAACTAGAATCAAGAATCAGGAGTCAATCAAGTGTCAAATAAAATAATGTGATAATTGAAAATATCTTTAGCTCTTTGATAGGTCTAGAGTCATTAATCACTTCATAAAGAGCAAATTAAACAAGGGTGTGGGAGCAGACAAATTGCAGTTTGTGAACAGTAATTACAGTTAAAGATCAACTGCAGGTCAAGGTCATGCGTGGTGTCAAGCACGGTGAGCAAGTTGGACATGACTACTGGCTTCATGAAGTTTATCCCCAAACTGAAAGGCTGTTGTACAGTTCAGACCATAATGCATGATAAAACATATCTTTTACATAGAAAAACTCATACTACTGAAACAAAAGTTTCATAATATCATATCTTAGCAGACATGATATACGCTAACTTTTTTCTATTTTTTGTAATGGAGTGAGCATGGGCATGGGCACCTGAGATTTTAAGCCAAATAAGAAATACAGGACTAGGCAGGACGGACAGTGCCATACCTTTTGGCAGGCATTTTATTCTCCCCTATCTCTGCCCTAGGAACCTCGATGACATAGTGTTTATGCATTCGGCTGCAATCCACAAGGTCAGTAGTTTGAAACCCTCCAAAGCTCCACTGGACGAAGATGCGGCTTTCTATTCCCATAACAAGTTACTTACAGTCTTGGAAACCCACAGGGACAGTTCTACCCAGTTCTATAAGGTAGCTGTGCATTGTCTCAAACTCAATGAGAGTGAGTTCGTTTATTTCTTTGTTTGGTTTAATCTCTGCCCTAGCTTAAATCTGCTCTCACAAATTTGCCACTGCTTTTCTTATTTTGCACTTTCCTAAGTACCTCAGCAAAAGTCTGAAATGTAAAAATGTCCATTACTGCCAAGAACTACATCACTATTCTCCTTTCAGGATCTGACAGAGAGGTAGTCAAAACCAGGATGCGCAGTGGTTAGCGTTGGGTTGCAATCTGCACAGTCGGCAGTTGTAAACCACCAGCAGTTTCGCAAGAGCAATCTGGCCTTTACACTCTCATAAACAGTTTCAGTCTCAGAAACCCACAGTGGGTCACTATGAGTCAGCATTGACTTGATGGCAGTGAGTTTGGTCTGGTTTGGTGGAGTTTCAACACCTACTTTTTTCTCGGTCAAGAGGAGATATCCTTCATGCTCACTCCAATTCCAGCCTGCAGTAGTTGCAAAGTCTGTTGTCAATTTGAAGCCTAACAGTGAAGGGGTAGAGTTAAGTCTGTCAATCAGGTTGCAGCTACATGACCACCTTTGGAGGGGCTAAGGAGATAAAGAGCTCACTGGAGGCAGGACACACACTCACTCCCTGCAAGGCACGCTTGCTGACAAGACACATGGAGCTGCACTAGAGCCTGGAGCTGAAGGAGTCACATGGAGACCCCTGCCAGCACTGAGATGACTCAACTGCCACTGGATCCACAAGACTTTTCACCCACTGGTCTATGGTCTTCCTGCATTCAGCGTCATTTCATGTGTTTCGTGAGTCTGAGAGGAATGTGGGCTAATATTGGACTAATGGATTTGATCTGGGCTGGGCTGGGATGTTTTCAACTGCTCTTGTATATAAAGCTCTTTCTTATACACATAGGAGTGTCTATGAATTTTTTCTCTAGTCAACCTGGACTAACACACATCCCTAAGTCTTATTACATGCAAGGAAATGGTGTGCAATGTAAGTATTGTGGATGGTATTTGGATATATTTAGTGCTGCCCAGTCACCTGCGACTCCTGGCTACCCCAAGCATAATAGAGTAAGATGTTGACTGGTGTGGTGTGCTCATAGCCACTGGGGTGTTTGAGTGCATCCTGTGTGTTGTTTGTTGCGGTTGTTTATGATGAACCTGCTTGTGACTAAAGACTCCAAGGCTATTTCCATTTCACTTTTCTTCTCTCTCTCTCTCTCTCTCTCTCTCTCTTTTAAACCACTCAAACCACCCTTAAGGTTTGAGGGATAAGGAATCTGGAGGAGTCCCCACCTTTTTTAAGAAACATACTATATTTTACACAGCCCATCTCAAGAAATGAAGTCAACAACAATATTCTCTAAACTCTCCATGTTTTTGTCTCCCCCACCCCTTCCTTCCTCTCTCCTCATTCCCACCCCTAGGCCTGGCCTCCTCTTAGTCATCAGTCTTGTCTTTTGGTATATGACCATGTTTCTTCTTTGTTTTCCTTATAACAATGGCGATATGAAATATGCATCTTGGTTAGATTGGCTGAGTTTGCTAAGCATAATGCTCTCTGGTTTTGTCCATGTTTTGTGGTGTTTATGAGAGTTAGCATTGCTTTTTATTGATGCATAAAATTGTATAATATGAATGTGCCAGAGCGTGTTTAGCTATTCTTCTAAGGTTGAGGTTTCTGGTTATTTTTATGTTAGCACTTTTGGAATTGCCGCAATAAACACAGGTGTACATAGATCTGTTAGGGTTGTATTTTCAATTTATTTGGGGGACATATGCAGTGGAGAGATTGTTGGATCATAAGGTGTAAGTATTTGCTTCTGTTTAAGGATGTGCTGTACTGAGTTCCATAGTGGTTGTACAATTCTACAGTTGCACCAGCAATGTGAAAGTGTTCCTATCTCTTCAAACCCCCTCAAGCATTTGTTATTTTCTGTCTTATTGAATTTTGCCAAACGTGTCAGTGTGAGGTGGTACCTTATTGTTTTTTTAATCTATATTTCTTTTATTGCTAATGATTGTGAACATATCTTCATACGGTTGTTGACCACTTGTATGTCACCTTTGGTAAACTGTCTTTTCATGTCTGGATTTTTTGACTGGATAATTTGTATTTTTCTTGTTAAGATGTTGAAGTTTTCTATAGATTTTGGAGATTAGCCCTTTATATGATTTATTATCAATGAATATTTTTTCTCAATCTGTTGGTTCTCATGGGTCTTGTTTCGTTTGCTGCTAACAGTCCTGTTTTTCCAGTACTATTTGTTGAAAAGGCGATCTCTTGCCCGTTTAGTGTGTTGTAGTTCTTTATTAAAAAAAAATTAGGTGTCTGGTTTGTGTTGTTAGGTTTTCAATCTAATCCATTGGTCTTCATATCAATCATTGTAGCAGTACCAGGCTATTTTGATGACCATCATTGAGCCCATCATTGGAATCATTTTGCTCATCCACCTTACTGAGGACTTTCCTTGCACCCAGTGGCTCTCTCCTTAATCAAACATGATGTCCTCCTGCAGAGTCTGATCCATCCTGACGACATATCTAAAGCGAGGGAGTTAGAAAAAAAATTCTATTGTGATCCCTGTGGTGTTCATTGCAAATTCTGAAGTAGATTGCCATCCTTGTCTTCCTGGTCTCTCTCCTCCTAGAAGCTCTACTGAAATCTTGCTAGTGTTTTACACGAATGTTGGTGTAGTTTTCAACTACCAACGTGCAACAGAGTAGTCTTAGAAGAGCTGTGTCTGGCATTAGGGGGTGCATAATACTTTCCTTAAAAGGCCTTTCTTTCAGTATTCCCAAGACTCCATCTTCCTCCATCACATTTCAAGAACATCGAAGTCAAAGAGCTAATGCACATTAAGAAGCACTTGTGGTATAGTGGGCGGCAATCTGCATGGTCAGCAGTTTGAAATCATTAGCAGTTCAGTGGGAGAAAGACTGGCTTTCTACTCCCCTAAACAGCCTCTGAAACACACAGGGGGGTCATTGTGAGTCAGAATTGACTTGGTGGCAGTGAGTTTAGTTTTTAGGAATGCACATAAATCATCAGTTCTCCAAAGCCTACGTGATCCCCAGGAGACACTCCCCATTCCTTCCTCTGCCACCTGCACGCACACCCACCAGTGCTCACAGACACACATTCACTTATGTGCCTCCCATATTCTGGAACTCCACACTTACTCGCTTTCTTTGTCTTCTTGGAGTCTCTCTTTCTTTTTCAGCTTCCTGCTGACCTGGCAGGGAACCAGGGGTTAACTGGCTATTTAGCCTTTGGGTATTTTTCATTTAGTATTCTATTCTACCCAGCCAGAGCTTACTTTCCTCTTGGTCAAGAAAGTTTCTCTGACTGAAAATGGCAATAAGGGAAGGGAAGTTTATATACAAACTTAGACCAAATCACTCCAAAATCTAGCTGAAAATCAAATCATTCTCCCGTTGAAAGGCATGCTTAAAGGGAGTGTGTTAGGGTTCTCTAGAGAAACAAAATCAGGACACTTAAGATTTTATATATATCTATGGATAGATATAGATAGCATGAAGGTATATAACAGCGAATTAGTCCACACAGCAGTACAGAGGGCTCAGTTCAACTCACTTCCATGAAACAGTTACTATACTGAAAGTCCTTCAACTCACAAGGGCTGCAGGGTCCAAGGTGAAGGATGCAGACCGTTTGAATCTTCCGTAGAGCAATTCAGGCAGTCTGGCCACGGGCTGCAAACAACAGGGCTGGTCACCAACAGTCAGCCAGATGACAGGATCCGACAGTCCCCAGCTCAAGTGATGTATCCACCAGCAGTGCAGCAAAGCAGGTCTCAAAGGAACCTTAAGCTCCAGTGAAATGGTCCACAGGTTGGGTGTCCCACAGGTAGTGAAGCTTGCAAGCTGAGGCAGAGAACTAGCTAAGGCACACTGGTCCAATCACCAGAGAGCAAGAGAGAGACAAATGGGGCTTGCCGAGCCATGTATCTTTTTGCCCTCCAATCAAACTGTGACCTTATTAGTCCCACATATTCTTATTGGCCAGTCTGGCACAATACACCTACGTATCACATCTATATAACAAATATATATATTTGTTCACATCAAATTAGTTTCCCACAATAATAATAATTTAGTTAACAAGAGTTAATAACAATAGTTTTCCACAAAAAATAATTGACTCATATACTTACTTTCCAATATCATTCAGGATTAGGACTCTAAGATCTGTGTTTCTAAATGTTTTTCAGAGAGGATGGTAATTGAGAATGCTGTCTATGAGGGTTCATAAACAACATTTTAAGAAAATCTAAAATTCTCAAATATTGCTGCAATTAGACATGACCAAGTCAGTTCTAACTCACAGATACACTATGTACAATAGAAGGAAATGCTGCCTATTGAGACATAGCAAACCTCTACATGAGAATGTATACATCTGCATATATGTAAATGCAGGATTTCTAGATAATGAAGCCCTCATTCTATTACTGATCTAATCAGTGGTGGGATTCAGCTAGTTTTCACTCATTCAGCGAGACTGATATCTAGTTTTTTGCTGAGTTTGGACAACAGATTGTTAAAATGGCACTTGCCGTCAGTGTCCTTTCTAAGGTGTGTGGCTGGGCAGTGACCCAAGTGGAAAGTGCAAATTTACATTCCTTATTTTTTTTAAACGTTCATCTGCACAACAGCAATGTTCTGATATCATGTTGAAATAATTAACTATCTTTTGGTATGTGTTAAGGCCGGGTTGACTAGAGAAACAAATCCAGAGACACTCATATATGTATAAGTGAAAGCTTTATAGCAAAGAGTAATTGTGTACAAAGAAAATATTCCAGCCCAGTACAGGTCAAATCTGTAAATCCAATATTAGTCCATAAACCGATACCAGTCCATAAATCTCTCTTCAATTTCATGCAGTCACATGCAATGATGCAAAATGCAAGAAGATCACAGGCAGGTGGGCCCAAAGTCTTGTGGGTCCAATGGCGGTGGAAGCATCTCAGCGCTGGCACAGGTCTCCCTATGGCTCCTCCAGCTCTCTGAGTGTGGCTCTTCAAAAGGGAGGTGAAGCAACGAGAGAGGTTTCCACAGGTCTCAGCAAGTCTTTGTGAGGCTTGTCAACAAGGTGAAGGCAGAGAGAGAGTGTGGCCTGCCTCCAGAAAGAAAGAGGAAGCGGCCGACCTTCAAGAACCATTTATCTTGGTGGCCCTCCAGTGAAGCTGCAACCTGATTGACAGGCTAAACTCCACCCCTTGACTCTTGATACCCTGAAGTTGACATAAGATTATGTAACAACCACAGGTATGTATATATATACTTAAAACAGTTATTAAGGCAGAGAAATAGTTGTTAAATTATTTTAATCCCATGCCTGGACCTAATATATCTGTGAGGAAATTATTTGTTTTTACCATATTATTGATCTGATAAAAATACCTGTTTATATAGAAACTGTGGTGCTGCATATAGATTTTTATATAAAGCTTGAGCCTTCAGCTCACAATACGAACGCAAACCTCTTAACTCCATTTTGTCAGGAAAGAAATGGAAAGGCAAAGAAGTTGATGGACTTGCTCAGAAACACCCACAGTGAATAACAGCTCTCTAAATTGAACCCAAATAGGCATGCTCATCAGAAGCCCCACGGAAGCAGTTGTTCAGCCCTTGGTTGCTCACTGAAAGGTCGAAGGTTCAAACTCACCCGCAAGGTCTGCAAGGGAAAGATGTCCTGGTCTGCGTCTGCAAAGGCAACATCCTTGGAACTCAAAGCAGGCAGTTCTCCTGCATCTGACACGGTGACTACGAGTAGACGGAAACAGGGTCGGTCTGGTTTCGGGAACCATGCCAGTTTTCCTGCTTAATGATCAATCTATTTGGTTTAATTTTAGGAATCATGCCAGTTTTCATGCTTAACCATGAAAAATATATCCTGTCAGCATTGAACACCTACCATGGAGGACCTAAGAAAAGAACTTCTATTTATTATTTGTTAAGGAACAGCTTAAAATCATACGTATAACCAGGTGCTCTAAGCAGTTTGCGTTTCTCATGATTACTTTAAAGAAAATGCAAAAGCGAGGTCTTCTTCAGACCTGGAATTCGACACCCAATTGCTAGTTCGTTTTGCCTCACTACCTGTGCATCAAGAGTCACGAGAACAGTGTCCTTCTATGTGTGCAACAAAAAACTTCATCTCGGAAATGGATGGAGGGAAGGAGGGGGAGAGAGAGAGAAATATCACACCAGAAAAGAGTTGAGAAGATGAACTTTTTTCATGCAATTTGATTCCCAGTCAAGAGGCCACTTTGTATTTTGGCTACCTTGCCTTTTAAATTGTGGTTGTGTTTCTTAACCTAGCTGGCTTAAGGGGGAGATTGGCGATTCAGCGGTAGAATTTTTGCTTTCCATTCATGACACCTGGTTACATCAGCAAGCAATAAACCTCACGCACAGCCACCACTCTGTATGTAGAGGCTAGCATGTGGCCATCTACTACTCAAAAGCAGCCAATCATAAGCTGGTGGATCAAAATGATCCGCCCAGCAACAGGTCAAGAGGATACCACAGGAGCAAGCACCAATTATTGTATTGTGTGAGGGGTCACCAGGAGTCAGGGTCTAGCCTATATCAATGAACAACAACACATTTTAATAGAGTATGTCTGCCTGCATGTTAGTAGATATTAGACTATATTTACAACCGAAATAGCTTTGATTTAGAGAGAATTTGTACATTTTGTAAGATCACACAGTTTTTTATTTTAAAAATCCAGATAAAAAATTAGGTCCAATATTCTACTTCTAAGAGTTCAACCCCCAAAGTAGACCAATGCGTTGTCTGTTTTAGGTTGCCGAAGTAGATTGAACCTCTAAAAAGAAGTTATTTCACTGGAAGGTAAGAACGTGACAACAAATATTCAGATTCCCTATAAAGTTCCCTTATAAACACAAAATAATGAAACAGACACTGTTATATCAAAAACTACTAGATATTATCTTTCAGAAAGAGAATTGATCAAAATGAAAAAAAAAACCTAATCTAAATTAAGCTAAAAGATAAAACTAGGATTAATACAAAGATTAGAAAAATGCTTTTTAATTAAACATACTTAGGGGAAATAAAAGTAGTTGTTCAGTCTGGGTTTAAAACACTATTTCCTCAAAAGGAATATATTGCTTGTAAAAGCCTAAGTCAGTTATTGCATCTGGAGGTCATACACCTCACCAGTTTATCATCATATCTATCAATGGCTTTTGGGGTTGGTAAAAGGAAATTCATTTGATTTTTCTATTTTCCAGGCAGGATAAGGGATTAAATGGGACTAAGCTGCAAGGTGTTTTATTTGGGGGCAGATGGAAAACAATCTAGTCGTTGTCTTTTGCTTATCCGTTGGCTTTATCTTCTCGCTCACCTGGAAACTTTGATGTCAAATATATTATCAATCTCCAAATAGTTCTGATAACCAAGCTCAGTCCACTTGAAGGATTCAGTTTATAAGAAATAGATACTGAGCTTTTTTCTAAGAAAGGGAAAAAAAAATCTGATTTTACAGGGATTAGACAGCACATAATATGGTTGCTTAGAAACTTTCTCACACACAAATGCAATATAAAATAGCTTCACACACAGAGATCAAGTGTTGCTAAATAAAGAAACCTTCCGGATGACCAAATCCGTTGTCAAAGGTTATATATCCTTTTATATCTGTTCTCAGAGAACATATTTTGCCTTACATTTTTGACACAAGCTGGAGCGCACGGAGAATCTACTTTTGTTGCCTTAAAAGCACTCCAATTCACTATGCTTTCAAACTGATAACATACATTTACAAGATTTAATTCATGGCTTTGCCCTAAAGCCGTCTTCTTCTTCATATATATATATTTGCAAGGCCTGTTAGGAAATATCCTGCCTACCTCATGGCCATTTCCTATCATTTGCTGCATCTTCATTTGACTTCATGACATTATAGCAATGCACCTAGCATGCCCTCTACCTTGCAGGCAACTCCGTGTGTTCAAAATTGATTTCATTGTCCTTGCAAATGGTCTGGCTTGCTTTCAGGTCTTTGCTTCAGGGATAAACATCCTTTAGTGTTTTCCCACCATTTCCAATCAGGTTGAAATCCTGAACAAGAGTCAGAAAGCCATTTAACAGGATGGGATTCTAAGCTTCTGAAATTTCCCAAACTTGTGTCTTGCTCTTCACCCGCTGGCACCAGTCAGCACCCTCAGAAACATGTCCCACTGAAGCCAAGGAGAGCCAGTGTCTTGAACATCACTGCACGTGCTCATTACATAGTAACTGAATAAGTACATAAAGCAAGCAAACACACAAACCAAAAAGCAAAACAAAAAACCTCACTGCCATCTAGTCGGTGTGGACTCCGAGTTACCCTGTAAAACAGGGTAGACCTGCCCCTGTGGGTTTCCTAGATTGTAACTCTTTACAGGAGTAGAAAGGCCTGTCTTTCTGGCAGTTTCAAATCGCTGACTTTGTCGGGCTTCAAACTGCTGGCCTTGTGGATCGCAGCCCAACCCATAACCACTATGCTACCAGGGTTCCTAAATACAAAGACAGATAAATGTAAATGATATTTGCTAGAAACCCTTATTTTAATACTATAAATTGCCTTTTTACCTTTACATTGTAAAAAAACAATTATGTCCTTGCATTTATTTATGATTTAATTATTCAAGAATGTGTTCTTAGATATTATCGTTTAGTCTTTCCTCCTTTTAAATAAAAGCTTCTTTTTTTATCTACATTTGGTTTCTTTATTTTACTTGTAATTTCTCGACTGAATGAATCTGGATGCAGTATTTGACAAGTTGAATTTCCCACTGTCTGGATTTTGCTCCTGGTGGTCCCTTGGTGCAATTCGATATGTTCCTTTGCCCCTCCTGTTCCAAGAGGTGGACAGCCAATTCTAGATACTTGATCAGACTCAGGTTTGATTCCTTGACAAAGGAATATGAACAGTATAATTCTGTTTAATCAAGAGTCATCTGCACTACCCTGTCCCCTAAAACAACAACAAAAAATAAACGTACTACCATCAAGACAATTTTGACTCAAAGCCATCTTTTAAGATACAGAATAGAACTGCCACGTCTTTGGGTTTCTGAGACTATAAATCTTTATGGGAGTAGACAGTCTCATGTTTCTCCTGCAGAAAAACTAGTGGGTTCGAACCACTGACCTCGTGGTTAGCAGCTCAGTGCGTAGCCTACTACACCATCAGGGGTAGCTGTTTGAAATTTCATTATTTTTGATGGTAGCTCATTTTCATGCTCAATTTCAAGCTAGGTTTCATCATTGGGGTTTGTAAACTTTCCTAATTGGATCCTATTTAAAAATCCCAGGAAATAGGCTTGATTTGTTCCTTACATTTCCCCAGTTTTTGAGACAATGAATAGCTTCTCTGGCATCTCCAGAATGCAACTAATTATGTTTATTTAGTGTTATGAGGAACTCAGGAATGTAACCAATTTGATGGGTTTTGAATCATACTCATTTTTATCCTTTTAATAGTTTTTATGTATTGTATCTAGGCCAGTACAGCCTTTTAAAATGAGGTCCTGGATTTTTTTTTTTTTTTTTAACTCTACTAGCCTTTTGAGAGCTGTCAAGATCTTTCAGATCCAGCTATTAGCTTCCCTGCCTCAGGCCGGAGGCCGTTCTGCAGCAAGTCTGTCTGTGGTATTAGGTGATCTCCAGTCAACTTGAACTCAGCATCACCCTGCATACTACCCATGGTGGCAGCCACGGTGTCAGCCCATCTCATCCGGGGTCTTCCTCTGACAATTCACCAAGCATGATGGCTTTTTCCAGAGACTGGTCTCTCCTAATAACATGAGCAAAGTATGTCTGATGAAGTCCTGCCATCCTAGCTTTGCTGGAGCATTCTGGCTCTACTTTCAAGACCAATTTGTTGGTTCTTTTGGCAGTCCATGGTACTTGCAATATTCTTCACCAGCACCACAATTCAAAGGCGCCCATTCTTCTTCATTCTTCATTATGCAGTGTCCAACTTTTAATGCATATGAGGTCATTTAAAATGCCATTAATAAGTATAGTGAAAGTATACTACCTTGACGCAATTTACCTGCTTTTTTCCCCCAAACCAATGGCCTTACATTATTTATTATTAAACTCTCGATGGGAAAGCATAAAAACCAAGGAAGAAACCAGATGATTTGCCAATACAAGTTCAATTGATCAGATCATGGCAAAAGTCTTAATCCAACTCGGCATGGCCGACCACTAGTGAGCCTGCAAAAATGGGGCCATGCCTGCCATTCCCTTGGGGGGCTCCTTACACACCCAGCTCGCCTCTGTTCCAATGTCTTCTCTTGGAGTTGAACCTGATCTGATTACTGGGTTTTATTCGAATCCATTGGGCACTGGGTCGATTCTGCTTCTGTTTCTGGGCCAGGAATCTCCTGATCCTGAAGGTCTTATGAAACGACATGGTGAAGTGGGAGAAACACCACACTCACGATGGCGGAGAAACTGAGAGCAATTGTTCTGATTTTAAACCATGCCGGGTGCCTTTGTTCTGTTCAAATGACTGCCTCTTAGTGATGCACAGTTCTCTTAGGAGCATAATACAGTGCTTGGAAGGTCCCTTTCTTCTCACTCCTATGCAGAGGTTGTTAGGATCCACACAAACACCTTTGCATAGTCAATAAAAAAAAAATAAGGAAAAATCTTACCAGTATTTGGTGCTTTCAGAAAAGATCCGTCTGATGTTAGCAATGCTACCCCTGGTGCCATATCCTCCACTGAGTCTGGCTTGATTTCTGTCTGCTCCCTGTCAATCTACTGCTGCAATCCTTGTTGGATGATCTTCAGCACAATTGTACTTGTTTGTGATCGTGACGATATTGTTCAATAATATCCACATTGTGTTGGGTCATCTTTCTTTGGCATGGTTACAAATATGGATCTCTTCCACTCAGTTGGCAAGGTCTTCCAAATTTCTTGGCAAGCGTCTTTTGGGGTGAGCATTTCCAGTGCTTTGTCAGCTTGTTGAAACATGTCGCTTGGTATTCTGTCAGTTTCTTGGAGCCTTGCTCTGTGGCCAGTGCCTTTAGTGCAGCTTGACGTCTTTCTTAAATACTGTCGGGTTTTGATTCTATGCTACCTATTGAAATGGTTCATTGTAGCCTAGTTCCGTTTGGTACCATAACTGGGCATGCTTTCCATCTTGTTTTAATGCTTCTTGGTTCGTTTAATATCTTGCCCATAGAATCTTTCAGTACTGCAAATTGAGGCTGAGCTTTGTGTCTTCAGTACGTTCAGATTGATAGATACGGTGAGCATGTTCTTCCATTTTGGTTTCCTAAATCCAGGTCTTTGCACATTTCATTCTAATACTGTATCTTCTTCAATGGCACTTTGAAAATTTCTTTCAGCTCTTTTGCTACATCCTTTCTTCCTTGCACTTTAAAATATTCAGTTACCAAGAGTATATTTCTGAGTCATTTCTGACATCCACTGAATCTTCTTTCTTTACCGTCTTTTTAATGGCTTTTTGCTTTCTTCATGTCTTATATCCCCCTATATCACATCATATCTTCTGTCATTAGTATTCAATGGCTCAAATTTATTATTGAGATGTTCTCAAAATTTGGCTGTCCACTTTTGATGAGTTAGCCACTGTTCGCCTAATGCATAGCAGCAGACCTGCTTCATAGCAATGAATTGTTCCAACAACATAAACAGCAACTGGGCATGTGGCTTTCACCACATGAAATACACAAAATTCAAATTGACTACATCTGTGGGGAAAAATAGAGAATTGTATTGAATTGGTATTAAGATAGATACTTCTTGAGTACATAAATTCCATTGATGATTGTCATTTTTGAAAAGGTAAGATTTATACTTGCTCTTTTATGTTACTTCTCTATATTTAATTTTCAATACCAAAAGGTCATGACTTTCAAAGACAAAGAGATGATAAATTTAAATGATCCAATAATCTCTCAGTTTCTTTTCCTACATTATAGAAATAACAGCCTCAGGCTAATAATACTAGGTTATCACTTAATAATTTTGACTATTAAAAATAGCTAAAATTTAACTAGGTACCCACTAAGTTTTTCTACATTATACTTTATCTATATTGTCACATAATAAACCATTTCATTCCATATTCCCACTCATCTAACCCTCATTTTCTCAGTTTTATATACTTTATTTATATACTTATTTCTCATGACTCATTGTAATGTCAATGTTTCTGTAGTTGTTTTGATTGTTGAAACTACTTTTTTTTAGTAGATTTCTTAGGAAAACCTCCAAGAAGAAACTTTTCTAGTGTCTTAAATATTGATAACATTTTATCTGTACCTTGCCTGCTTAAAGAATGTTTTTTTAAAATATAAAGTCCTTGGCTCACAGTTTCTTACCTTGAGTATTTAAAAGATTTTACTCCATTTTCTTCCAGGATAAAACATTGCTGCTTGAAATGGATTTGGCATAAATTTAATTTTCTTTCTTGATAAACATAGCCTCCTTTTATGTAGGTAAATATACATAATTTTTTATAATTTCTTTTAGAATTCAATCATTTTAGTAGAATATTATTCCTACAGTTATTCTATTTTATACTCTCAAGCCCATTGTGTACTATTTTAAAAATATTTTACTTATAAGAAATTTTATTTAGTTATAATCTTAAATATATTTCTTCTCTATTGGTTTAATTTCATATGCTCCAATTATCAATGTATTAGTTCTTCTTATCAATATTTGCCACTTTCTTCATTTTTAATAGCTTTGTTTTCTTATTAATTTTTTTAACCTTATATTTCTCTAATGAAGTATACTTTATTCTCATTCAACTTGTGTTCATTTCAGGTTAGTCTTTACTTTTTAATTTCTTATTTCTATTTATTTCCTGAGCTTTTCCACTTCATTTCTGAATCTTTTGTAATTGTGACTTATGTTATGGTGACTTATATTGTTCTTTTATGTCCTCTATCCTTAAAAAAAAAAGGTTTTACAATTTATTCTGGAACTTTTCATTGTGAATTGTGTGGTTTCCAGAACCATCATTTCTACATTCAACACTTCAGACAATTTTATTTTATCTTATTCATTGAAATATCATCTGTCCCACTTTCTCACTTTGTCACCTGTTTCCATTCCTTTTTCTTTCTAACTTTTCTGCAGTTGGTCCTGGGGTAAATGCTGTCCTTCGGATCTCAGGTAGTTGGTTATTATAAAGTGTGCATACCTGACACGTGTTATTGTTATGCTTATAGACTTATTGTTTGGCTAACAATTGAGTCACAGTTCTCAATTGAATTCCAGACCTGACTGGAACTAAGGGTTATAGTCTCAGAGTACTGCTAGTTTCTATCCAACTGGTCTCTTTATGATTTTGAGTTACATTGCACCGTTTTCTTTAAATCTATCCAGGATCTTCTAATGTGATTCTTTTCAGAGCAACTAGTAATGGTAGTCAGGCACCATCTAATTCTTCTGGTCTCAGGGCCATGTGACATATTTCTGTGGGCCGTTGGTCCATTGGACTAATTGTTTCTATATATTTCCAATTTTCATCGTTTTTCTTTTCCCCAAAGAGGAAGAGACTAAGGGACCTGATTACAAGGAACTGTATGTGACCTCCTCCCTGGGGGACAGAAAACAGAAAAGAGGGTGAAGGGAGATGTCGGACAGGGCAAGATATGACAAAATAACAATTTATAAATTATCAAGGGCTCATGAGGGAGGGGGGAGCGGGGAGGGGGCTTAAGGGGAGAGCAAATGTTTTGAGAATGATGAGGGCAATGAATGTACAAATGCGCTTTACACAATTGATGTGTGTATGGATGGTGATAAGAGTTGTATGAGCCCCTAATAAAATGATTTAAAAAAAAAAGAGTTATATGAGCCCCCAATAAAATGATTTAAAAAAAAAAAAGAGGAAGAGACTTCCTCTTTTGTGTATTAAGTGGCTGCTAATGACCAAGCTAGAATGCAGAACATTGTCTTTGTGGAGTAGGTTATGCCAATTGAACTTCGTGTGCTCTGGGACTGTGGTCCTGATCCCCATGTACCAATGACTAATTCCTCAAGGTGTTTGGTTACGTCTAAGAAGTTTTCATAACTTTTCTCTCTGTGTGCTCTACCTCATTCATGGATATATTTGTAGCAAAGTAAATTACTATACATACCTATCCTATGTCAAACCTATATATGTTTAAAGGTCTACTCCCACCCTTCCTCTCATGCCTGTTAAGCCTGCATGTTTCGCCAAGAATCTCCTCACAGAACAATGATATGGTGTGATTGCATGCATGAAAATATTTACTTTTTTATCTTTATCTTCTCATGGTATCTTGCACTCTTCCCTGGGTTTTCTTCAGCCTCCAACATGCTTTGTCAACCTCCTTCTTCTAATATATTTGTTTCCCTTTCTCCCAAGTTCTTGAAATTGGCTTGACTTCTCCATTTGGCAGTTCTCTAACTACATCATTCCTTTTTTTTCATTTTGTAATTGTCCTTGTTGAAAATTCTGGTTCCTTGCAGGTTTGTTTGACTTTTACACTTCTACATATAGATTGATACACCTTTATATTTAGGTTGACTTCGGAGTGGTGTTGTCAAGTGTGTTAATCTCAAGTTGTATTTGAGAGACAGTTTTGCTGGCTATATGATTTTGGCCTAGCAATTTCCTTTATCTTACAGAGTTTTATATATACCACTCCCTTCATGGTTACTGCTGAGAACTCAGTGCTTGGTTACATTGGTTATCATTTCTGAGCTGCTCCCAAGATACTTTCCTGGTCTTTGGTGTTTGAAGTTTGAATAGGATGTCTTGATGAATTTTTTAATTCAGGGTGGGGGGGAGGTTAACTCAATTGGTGTTTTTTAAACATCTTGAGTGTTTATGTTCTGAATTTTCATGATATTAGGGTAGTTTTCTTATAACAACTCTGACAATTTTCTTGGTGATTTTTTTCTCCTTCCTCTTCTGGAAGTGCAATCACACATAAATTATGCCTCTTGATGGTTTACCATATAATCCTGGGGCTTTATCAAATTCTGGTGGGGGGATTTCTTGTCTGACTATTACTGTATCAGATTAGTATTGGGAGATTTGTTTGTCTCCAACTTCACTAGTTTAACCTTCCATTGATCTAATTATACTTGTTTCCCCTTTCAATGTGCATTTATTTCTGAAATGTTGGTGTTCATTGTTTGGATTTATATTTTATTTTATGGTCTCTAACTTTTCATTTCTTTTGTGTTTGGTACTGTAGTGATTCCTTTTCTTTCAATTTGTTGAAAGTACCTAAATCTCATTCTTTTGAACTCTTTATCAGGTAGTTCCAATCCCAAGGATTTCTAAAATAAATGGGATTATTTTCTGGACTGGATTTGGTCACTTGCTTGAGTCACACTGTCTTGTTTCTCTGTATGAATTGAAATTTTCCTTTGTCTCCTATACATTGTGATGTGGTTGTATTTGTACATAAGTGATCACTGTACATTGGCGTGTTGCTAGGCACTCATCACCTGTCTTCTGGGGAAGGCGAGAGAATGTGAGCATGGGCACAGTTCTCTGTTTTTTATCTATTTGTCACCGTTGAGGGAGGATTGCAAGTTTTTGGGTAGTGTGTCTGCCCAGACCATCATCTTGCCAGAAGTCTTGAATAATTTTCTTAAAACTTTCATCTCATTTTGCAATTGTACATCCCGTGAGGTATTCTTTTAGGATGTCTCTCCATGATGCCTCCATTCTCTGTGGGTTGGTTCCAACTCAGTTAGGTTATTGTAGATTATGCCTTAGGATTTAATAGGCTGAAATATTTATTAATATCGATGGCCATTGGGTTAGTAGTTTTGTGCTTTAATCATTGTGTCATGTGAACATCTATAGTTTCCTATGAGTTGCTATCAACTCATTGGCCCCCAACAACCTAGGATGTTTCTCACCTTGCTTTATCTTTTGTTTTACTTACTGTAACTTCGTGTTTAATTTGACCTGTGTAATTTACTGTTGATATTTTTATGGGGATTTGGTTTTCTCGAATATTTGAAAGGCTTGTTTCCTCAATTTAATGTTTTTCTTGCATAGTTTTGAAAACATGGTAACTATTTTTTGACATTTTTTGCCTTTGTCTCTCTCCTCCAATTTAATATCCTTTCTTCAACTTTATTACCATTATCTGATTCAATTAAAAAACGTTTTTATTTCTAATTGCTGAAAGGTTTGCAAGACAAATCCGTTTTCCACTCAATGAGTCATATACATTTTGTTTCACGTATTTGATAGAAATTCTCCAAAACTAACATCAGTTTCCCATTTTCCTCTCTGTTTTCTGTTTCCATTTCTCCTTCCTTCCTCACTCTTGAACGTTGTCCTTAACTAAGCTGCCCTCTGACTCCCAGGGAGTTGATTATTCTAAGTATCTCTCTCCAGAGTGTTATTGTTTGCTTTATAAACCTGTCTATTTGTTGGCAGAAATGGTATCACAGGAGTGCGATCAATTCCAGACTTGATGTGTGACTAAGGATCATAGTTTTCACAAAAACAGATTGATCTACTCTTTCTCCCTACAATATGTCAAAAACTGACCCTGGTTGACGTGAGGTCTCTTCTGAAGAAGTGGTTTCTAAGATGTGCAAATAAGTGATGCATGGCTCAGAAACATTAGGCAGGCATACCGCCTCATTCCTGGGGAGAATGGATTAAAGATTCAATGACTTGAGAACAGATGCCTGCCTGTATCGTAGCGTTTATCCTTATTGTAGTGGTCTCCTGCAATCTCTGCCCTTTTGTGATGTTTCCATCACTATTTTTTGAGGGATGCGTAGTATTCCACTCTGTGTACCGGTGTATCTTTATCAGTTATTCTAGTTACAGACATTTGAGACAGTCCCATGTTCTTGCTATTGGGAAGTGTAGTGCAAAGTACAGGGGAGAGCACACATGTTTGTGTTGTGTCTCTTACACCTCTCTGTCTTTGGGTGTGTATCATCTATCTATCTATAACTATCTATTTACCTATCTATACTGAAGTATATATCTAGCAGAGCTATTGCTAGATCATATGGGATTTCCATTCACAGGAGTTTTAGGTAGGGTCATATTGCTTTTCACAATGGTTGTACATGTTTACAAGCACACCAGCAAAGAGTTCCAATTAAAAAGAGTTCCAATGTCTTCCAACTCTCTCTAGCACTTGTTGTTTTTCTCATTGGGCTATTGTTGTTGGTGCAAAGTGATAACTCATTGTTGTTCTGATTTGCATCTGCCAGATGGCTAATGATTGTGGGTGTTTCCACAAGTGTTTGTGAGCCATTTGAATATCATTTTTTGTGAACTGCCTGTTCATGTCTTTCTCCACTTTATAAAATAATAATTATTTTTTCTTTATTGGAGTGTTGCAGACTTGTATTGATTTTAGAAATTAGTTCCCTGCTTGTTGTGGCACTGCTAAAGATTCCTCCCGCCCCCCCAATCCTTGCACTCTAGTTTTACACCTTTAATGTACATAAGTGTCTTATTTTTAGTAGGTCTTAGTAATACAATGTGTCTTCTTCCATGTGTACTTTCTTTATTATATTTGGTAGTATGGCTGAGAGCAATTACCTTGTTAATATTTTTTGTAATGATGGTCTGGTTTTAAAGAATTCCTTTAATTTTTCTTTTTCTGGAAATACTTTCATTTCCTCCTTGTATTTGAGGGATGATTTTGCTGGATATAGGATTCTTAATGGGCAGTATTTTCTTTCTTTCTTATTTTCAGAATCTTACATACTTCACTCTATTTTCTTCTTGCCCTCATGGTTTCCATTGAGAAGTCTATGCTTACCTTATTATTATTATTATATTTTCTTTGTAGATGGCTGCTCTTTTTTCCCAAGCTTCACTCAAGATTCCCTCCTTTTTCTTGATATGGAAGAATTTGAATACAATATGTTACAGTGTTTTTCTTTTGGTACCTATCCTGCAGGGGGTTCTTCTGGTTCCTTGAATAGTTATTTTCTCCTCTATTATGATATCAGATCATTTCAGCAGGTCTTCTCTTTTATGATAACAGCTTTAATATTTATGAAATCAAGTCAACGACTTCCCATAATATTTTCCTGCAGGTTTTTGTGTTTGTTTCTTCTTGTTCTGGGATCCAGTGAGATGGAGGGGTGAGATGTCTCATGCCCATGGTGTGGGGTAGGCCCTGGAGAGGAAGAAAGGTAAAAAGAGGGGAGGGGAAAACATTGCTTGGAGGGATCACCTGTACAGAGTAGTGAGGACATCTGGTCCATGCCGCTCACAGGGTCTGCTATCTATGCAGGGCCACTGGAGTCTCCAAATGAGGAGGAACAATTGCATGGGTTGGAGCAGGGGTAGGAGAGGAGACTCTGTGACGGTGGTCAGTGGGTGTCTGCAGTGTGGTGGAGAAGGGGAGTCAGGACACTGGTTCAGGATCGCGGTTGGTCCATGGTGAAGTGGAGTTAATAACAGCCAGCAGGCATTGCTGATCTCCATGTGTGTGACTGCACCGTTTCCTCTCCTTGCTTCTTTGATTTCCACGTACTACACCTTGAAGAGCTGGTTTTGCTTAGCTCTGCAGTTCTTTTCCTGGCTTGCAAGGAGCACAGGACTTACCTCTTGGCAGGATTTCTCTGGTAGTTGTTGAGATCTTCCTGTGCTGTCACCTTGTGGTCCTGTTCCTGGAAACGCCCAAGATGGTTTCATTTTGTGTGATCCCCTTTCGTTGACTTTTGATAATCGTGGTCTTAGACAATATTTCCCCCTTTTGAATCACTAATTTCATTCAGGATAATGTCCTCCAGGTTCGTTTATGTGATGAAGCATTTCACACATTCATCGTTGTCCTGCAACGTTGCAGAGTCTTCCACAGTGTGTATGTGCCCACAGCTCGTCTATCCATTCTTTTGTTGAAGAACTTTTAAGTTGTCTCTCTCTTCCTGCTACTGGCAATAGGGATGCAATGAGCCTCGGTATGCGTATATGCATTCATGCTATTGCTCTTATTTCTCTAGGGGTTATAACTACTAGTGAGATTGCAGGACGACATGATATTTCTAATCCCAACTACTTAAGGAAGCGTCATACTGTTTTGCACAGTGATTTCTATGACTTTAAGCCCCTGAAATCAATGCATGAGGTTCAGTCTCCCATTTACTAGCAACTGTCCCTCATTGTTGGGCCATGATTCACAAGGATGGAACTGATTAATTTCAAAAGTACATAGAGTAACATCCAATCTATTTAGATCTGACCAACAATCAATTATATTTGGCCCCAGCCAAATTATAATGGCCCCAGCCATTACGGTTGTGAAATACTCCTCCCATTTTCTTTTTGGATGCAGAATTTCCACCGAGCATTCATATTCCCATTGAGGGTTCCCTTGTGTTCAACTCTATCATGATCTGTACTGTTTTCTGACAGTCATTTGTTTGTATACACCGAAAACAGACAGATTCTGATAGCTTGTGTTCAGCAGCTTCTCTTTTAGAGTTTATTGAGATACCTTAATACTTAGTCCTATTGTAATTGTTATCATTTTTTTTTCAGGGTGTGTGTGGGGGTGGGTGGAGGTGGTACTGCCCGATTCTTCTTTTAATATGGGAATCAATGAGATCCAAAATTATCACAGCATTGCTACCACCATAATCCTAGAGTTCCTCTTACATAATTAGTTAGTCTTCCGATATCCTGATATATTTATCTTACCGCCCGCCTCAAGGTTGGTCATTTTAACCCTGCAGCTGCTCCATGGACAGAAGCCGTGAGAGTCTACTTTTGTCCAGATTCGAGCTTCGGAAACCCCGCGGGGCTGTCCGCTCTCGCCTGGAGAGGCCCCAGGCATCCGAGTTGACTAAACAGCAACGACCTTTGCGTGACTTTCTCAACAATGTTCTAGTTTCTGTTAGGGACGAAGGATCAATAAAATCGTTTGTCTTATGTTCCAGTGTAAGCCTGATGTGTACAGCACAATATATGTGATGCATACATTAAATTCGAGGAATTTGGAGCAAGAAAGAATTTTAGAGTTTGACTAGTCTAACATTTTCAATGTATATCACTATTATTTATAGCAGTTTATAACATTAGATGTATAAATATATTTATGTAAATGAATCATAGCACTAAAATAATAAATATATTTGCTGAATCTATCCTTTATTGAAGGGTATTTTCATTAATAAAGTGTGTTTTTTTCCCCTAAATTACAGTGCAATTTAATGTATAAATCTATTGTTGTGGTTGTTTTTGAGGTTTCTGAGTTTGGGACATTCTTATAAAAGCTTTCTCCAGCCCTGCTTATTATGAAAGTACTCTTCATTTTTACTGCCTTTATTACTGGGGCATTTGTAGCGCTTATTTTTGTTGTTGTTTTTAACGTTTCAATGTTTAATCCAGCTGAAAGTTATTTTAGTATTGGCAGTGAGGAAGGGAATCTCACTTCATTATTTTTCCCGCAGATGGCAATTCAACTGTTAAATAATGACATGGTCTTTTCCCTTACAAATGACTCCTTTATGACTTTCTATATTCCTGTATATATTAAATCTATTCCTAAATTTTACATTTTGACCCTTCTTTCCTACATCATTATCTCTTGCTCCCCTCTTTTATCTAATGAGTAGCTAGGATCCAGAAAGATACTTCCTTGTGTATCATTGACTATGCCGAGACATTCAGCTGCAAGGATAAAAACAAACTAGGGAAAGCTTGAGAAGGAAGAGAATTCCAGAACACTTCATTGTGCTCATAGGGAACCTGTACATGGATCAAGAGGCAGTTGTAAAAACAGAACTCTCTTGCGTGGTTTAAAATCAGAAAAGATGTATACCATGGTTGTATTCTCTGACCATAGTTATTCAATCTGTATCCTGAGCAAAAAATCAGTGAAGCTGATTTCATGAAGAACAATGTAGATCCGGATTGGAGGAAGGCTTATTAACAGCCAGTGATATGCAGATGACACAACTTTGCTGAAAGTGAGGAGGACTTGAAGCACTTGCTGATCAAGATCAAGCATTGCAATATGGATTACAACTCATTGTGAAGAAAATTAGTCTTTACACTGGACCAACAGGTGACATCATGATAAATGGAGAAAAGATTTGAAGTTGTCAAGGATTTTGTCTTGCTTGGATCCACAATCAATGCTCAAAGAAGTGCAGTCAAGAGATCAAAAGACACATTGCATTGGCTAAATCTACTTGAACAAGACCTCTTTAGAGTGTTGAAGAGCAAGAATGTTACTTTGAGGACTAAGGTGTGACTGACACAAGCTATGATATTTTCAATTGCTTCATATGCATATGAAAGTTGGACATTGAATAAGGTGGATCAAAGGAGAATCGATGTATTGATTCATGGTTCTGGAGAATATTGAAAGTACCATAGACTGCCAAAAGCACGCCCCCTCCCCGCCAAATGTCTTTGAAACAGTGCTTTGGACATACTGTAAGGAGAGACTAGTTCCTGGAGAAAGACATCATGGTTTGTAAAGTAGAGGGGCAGCAAAAAAGATGAGGGCACTCAAAGAGCTGGATTCACACAGTGACTGCCACAATGGGCTCAAGCACAGGAATGATTGTGTGGATGGTGCCAGACCAGGCAGGGGTTCATTCTGTTGTCATAGCTTGGTGATAGATCAGACCTGACTCAGTGCCACTGAACAATAGTAACACCTACCTGCCTGTAGGAGAAAGAATATGTTTGTTGGTTAGAGTAGACTTTCTTGATATGGAATGGATTCCATGGCTACGATGATTTAGGTAAGCCATGCTCTGAAGACTATCGAATGGGTATAAAGACCTGTATAATGACTCTTTTGCATTTATAATCTCTAGGTTGAAGATATTTCAAAGTTAGGCACACTTTTATATATTATAAAATCTAGATAGCTTTTCTTGTATAAGCCTTCTTACCTCTGAAAATCATTAAGATTAACAGGAATCTAGAGAGTAAGGGCAGGGGTTAGTTTTGTATCATTAATACAGACCTTGTCATTTTTATTCAATAAAAGGGATTTCCGTTAATAGCATCCTTTCAGTTAATAGCTATTAAATATATTCTAGACAATTTACCTACACATTTTACCTAATTCCCACAACCAGTCTATGATCTAGTAGCTGCCAAGCTGATTCCAACATGGTCCCACATTGTAGAGCTGAGGAGAACTACAACACAGGCTTTCCAAGGCTTTGATAGTTTTTACCAAAGCAGATAGCTACATCTTCCTACCACTCTTCTATGAGGTAGACACTTGTTATTATACTCAATTTACAAATGAAGAAATGAGAAACCTGTTATTGTACTTTTCATTTTATGTATATGGACATATTTAATTCTTGAACAATGCTGGGGAGCTGGTATTTTTACTATCCACATTTCCCAGATGAAGTTTAGAGATTAAATCCCCTGTTCAATTTTATAGTAGCCAATAACTGAGACAAGACTAAAACCCAGCTCGGCAGTAGTGGCACAGTGCAATAAGACGAAACAAATACCAAACCAAACAAAAGCAAAAAGCAAATGCTGACAAGAGTGTGGAGAAATTGGAAGTTTCACAGACTGCTGGTGGAACTGTAGAACGTGCAATAACTATGGGAAATAGTATGGTATGGAGTTTCTTTAAAAAACGGAAATAGAAATACCATTTGATCCAGTAATCCCAGGAGTAGGGCAATCTCGTAGAGAAGTAAAAGCAGGGACACGAATGATTATATGTACAACCATGCTCTTGCAACACTTTGCACAATGGCCAAGAGAGGGGAACAATACAAGTCCCTTCAAAGGCTGAATGGATAAGCAAATTAATGTACATACATACAGTGGACTACTATCCAACCTTAAAGAATAATGACATATCTGCAAAAGACTTGGTACTATAGATAACCCCGGTAGACATTATGTGGAGTGGCAGAAGTCAATCGCTAACAGGCAAAGATTGTATATAAATATTGCATTATAAAATGTCACAGAAAGACTGACATGCAGACAGCAATGCTTTTGACGGCAACCTCGGAGGAAGAGGCAAGCAGGAGAAAGCAGCACTAAAGAGGAGACTACATTACATTAATGGAAGCAAGGGTAAAGGCAGTATAGAATGAGGGGCGACACTGAAAGGTTCACAAGGGTTCCAGACAACCAAGGGGTATACATGACAACAACAATCCTGCAGCATCAGTAATAAAACTCAATAACCCGTAAGTGAATACACAGGCATTCAGGTGAGCAGACCAGTGATGGGCAGATGAAAGAAATGACAGCCACAAGCACAGGTCTGGCAGAGAATATTTCTAGATATATATTTGTATGTGGTATAAAGATGCCTAGTAGAGCAAACGTGGGGCAAAGTTATGAAAATGTTTGCTCATAACCAAGTACCTTATGGAATGTGAGTGACAGGAGTCCCTGGGCCTGGGAGCTGAGGGCTTCAGCATCAGAGGACAATAACTCGGTCTTCAGTTTGCACAGAATAGTTCACAAAGACATGGCCCTACAACCTACTGTCATGAGTTGAGGTAAAGTCATAAAAGCTAGCAATCAGTCGTCTGAGACGCAACAGGTGCTGCGGAAGTTAAATCTCCATCACATCTCAATGGTACCTGTGTGGAGATAGGAGTGTATTTCAAACTGTCAATCGGCTGGTGGCCTGATGACACCTGCTTGGGGGTGTGGCCTTTTTCCATAAGTGTGAGAGACACCGAAACTGCTTTTCTCTTTGCCCCTTTGCCTTCCTGCTTGCTGGGACTTGGGGCCTGTCATCCAAACCAGAGCGCTGTTGGCACCACGCCATGTTTCCACTGACCTGGATCCCTGCAACTGTGCACACAACGGCCTGTGGTCTACCTGCACCCTGCTTCACCTTTCTGTGTCATCAGCCTCTGGCTACAAGAGTCTCAAGAGGGCTCGGGCTAGCATAGGACCCATGAACTTGAGTTGGACTGGGCTGAGATGCCTTCTTGATACAAGTACACAATCCAGCCGAACACAGATGGTTCAAGAGGAGTGAAAAAAAAGGACTCAAGTAAACAATGTGTCCAAAGGATTAATGGACCATGAGATCCACAGTCTTCACTACCTTGGGGCCAAGGGAACTAGATAGTGCCCAGCTACCACGACTGACTCTACAAGAGCTTGGACCGAATGGGAGAAAAATGCAGAACAACCTTCAAAATCGTTAAAAGACAAGATTTCCTGGCCTGCTAGGGACTGATAGAATTCCTTAAACTGGCCCTTAGATAACCTTCACACCTGGAACTGAGCCCACCCCTGGGCATCACCTTATAGCCAGCCAAGGGACAGGCCACGAAAGTGAATAGCAATACTCCAGGGGGACATACTCCTCAGAATAATCACTTAGAGGAGACCAAAGGGCAGCACGTGTCCCAACACAGAGCTTAGGAGTCAGGAATTCTTTGAGAAGAGGAAAGAAAGGACAAAGAGAACCCAAAGAGGAAGATGGGAAAGCATGGTCTTACTGAAGGAAATGAAACTACTCGCATGAACAAAATGTGTACCCATCGTCAAATGGAAAGCTAACTTGTTGGTAAACTCTCACCCAAACTGCCTTTTAAAATACAAACCATTAGGTTGAAATAAGGAAAGTTGGTGGCATGGTGGTTGGGCCCAGTTGCTAACATGGAAGCTCAGCGGTTCAAATCCACCAGCCTCTCCACAGGAGAAAGAGATGGCAGGTGCGACCCTGGAAATCTGACGGCGCAGTCCCACTAAGGTGGTGTGAGTTTAAACCAACTCCAACAAGAGGGATTTGTGTTTTCAAAAGGTCTATACAGCTCTGGCAAATGGGCTTCTCAGACCCAAGACCTGTACAGACTTCAAAAATCCTTTTTTATCCTTATTAGTAGAACAATCTTTAGAGTATCGATAATAGAAAATCATGTCTCAAGATTCCTCAATTAAACTCTGATACAACATTTTAAAATCCTTATATCAGGGATATCTTAACAGCACATATTTAAGGGTCTTAATAGAAGCTTAGGAAGTTTATGAGATTTCTAATATGCTATTCTTTTGTATCTGGTATAACAGTTTTTATTGAAATGATACGGATGCTGGGCATACATCTAATCAATCAATTTAAAAATGTCAAGCGCATGTGCATTTACTACTGAACGTCTCAATTTCACAATAACGCAATGTCCTGAAATGTTTTCTCCCATCAGTATTGCACATTTCTGATTACTCCTGTCAAGTTCCCTGACTGCTGTTCATTCCTGGAGAATAGCTCGTGGCATATGTTTGTAACATTTATGTGGAAGCAGATATAACTAAGAAAATAATGTTAATACATAACAACAGAGGAGGAGCCCTGCTGTTATCACGGGCATGTCTGTCAGGTTGAGGTATTGCGATTCTCCGGATGAAGGTGCCAATTCTCATTTAGACCAACTGGGTCCAAAAATAGGACTCATTTTGTTGGAAGTAGGTAAAAATATCTACCACCACACCAAGCTAGAAAAGAGGAAACCCGAAAGTGGTTGGGAAAACTCCAGCACTTACAGCTTGTCACACTGTAAGTAAATCTTCTCAAGTCTTTTCATATGGAGCATGGCTTTGCTCTATTATTAATGGTAATATTTTAATGAAAGAAATCTGTACATTGCGGTTCTAACATTCTCATCGATGCAGTTGATTATGTAGTTTATTCCTAGAGACATTGCCGGCTACTGAGTGATCCCGTGGAAGGGTTGTCCATGTCGGACTCATGTTCGAGTGGTGACGTTGGTTATTGCTGTGATATTGACCTTTTATTGACCTTCTCTTCACCTTTCTATCAAATAAGGAGATGGGACCAGCTGCCGTGGAGCCTTTTGTACTTCTTTCATTTTATGGACATCAGCACTCAAAACCATGCTGTCACAGACGTTTACCAGTTGTTTTTCCCATCGTGTGCTTCGCCGTTGTTCGCCACCGTGAAATTGGTTCCGATTCAGAGGCACGCTATGTCCAACAGAACAAAACGGTGGCTAATCCGGGACCGTCCTCGCAATTGCTGACATGTTTGCACCCGTTATTGCAGCGACTGTGTCCGTTTATCTCGTGGCAGGTCTTCCTCTTTTGTTTCATGACGCTTCGCGTTACCAGGGATACTGCCCTTTTCCGGGCACTGGTTCTCCTGACAACAGGTCCAAAGTGTGTGAGATGAAGTCCCACCTTCCTGGCTCTGAAGGATCATTCTGGCTGTACTACTTGCAAGCAAGAAACGTTTGTTCTGGCAGGCCGCCGTGCTTTCAATATTCATTGTCAATGCCGTAATTCAGATCCACCCATTCTCGGGTTTTCTTTATTCGTCTTCAATGTTCACATCATATGAGGGGATTGAAAATACCATTGCTTGGGTCAGGGACACATTCGCCTTCAGACGAATGGTTGATTTTGTCTTGAACACTTTGAAGAGGTCTTGTGCCAAAGATTTGTCCCCATACAATATCATTAGATTTTTCAGCATCAATAGTGGATCCACGCAAAATGAAATCCTTGACAACTTCAAGAATTAGTAATAATATTTAAAAACGCATCTCCTCTTGGGCATTCCCAGAGCCTTATGAATGATTAATCAACTGGACACATGCCTAATTATTCAATTGCCCTTTTGACAAAGTGATACATGGGATAGCAGAACCATCCCTTTTCTGATTCCAAAGGTTAGGCAAGGCATCAAGGACTTGGGATTTATTTTCCTTTGATCCTTCCTATCCAATTAAGGGGACTGCCCACAAAATAGGACTATCTACCCTCCTGCCTGCTCCGTCACCAGTCCTGGAGATCTTGGGCAGGCGAGGTAACACTATTGCCCACACCTACCCTGGCCTTTTCCCTTTGCCTCAGAAAGTATGTGTCTCCCTCAAGTTGAAAATCACTCCTCTCCTCAGGTTGTCATCCGTGCCATAATGCGCATGTGTCATATTTGCCCAGGATTGCCTAGCAACAGCACCTTGTGTTCTGCCAACCTCTTCTGATGCTGACAATCTAGAATGCACAGAAGTTGTGTTTGCTAGAAGGCATTGCATGTAGGGAAGGGTGACGAAGAGACATCTCACCACAAATGTAGACAGAAATTGGCACTGGCTACCCCTGTTTATGATTTCTGTGGACCTTTCAGATGTCATTCTAATGGCATACCATTCAAAAACAATTTATTTTTAATCACTGGCTATTAATCAGCAGTGCATTGACGTCAGGGACCTTTTAAAGCTGATGACATAAAGTGCTATAGTTGTGAAGAAACATCAACTTTTCTTTAGCCACAAACATTAAAAGCTAGCATAAAACTAATGTATTGCCAATCAGGTATTAGTAGTACATTAACCACGTCAGCTTACCTTGTAAAAAGCAAAACAATATTATGTTATTGGAGAAATGCTCATTTAAAGAACTCGGATTTGTCCTGTGGGGTGAAGACTATCATATCTGGCGTGTTAGTTTATCTTAGTTTTACCCTTACCTGCACTTATACTGTATGGGGTTAGGGGGTAAATATTGTCTGATACATTACGGAGCAGAATTTTACCAATGCTTGAATGTTATAAATAGCCTTGTTTAATGATAGGCCCTTGTATAATGATTTTGCATACATGATTTACTTTGAAAATGATCTAATCATGACAACAACAGAATGTACACTGAATGGTGCAGTGTTTTCCCTTCTAAAAAGTCATCATGTCGCTTTTGATATTTTACCTACAACCTTACAGACAGCTAGTTTATATATTTGGCTCATTTTCCTTATATTTCCTCACAAGATTATTAAGAAATGATAAGAAACAGGGTGATCTTCTTCTTTTTCTTTCATGCAGACCCTTCTTAAATATGGGCTTCCATTAATCACCAGAGAAAATACATAGAATTAGCCACCATTTCCCCCCCTCAGAATTAATCACCTTAGCCCTTACAATAAATGAACTGTATTTCTTTTGGACATGTTTGCAGACCAATTAAAATTTCTTCACACTTCTCTTTTGAGGTAGATCGGATTGCATTATTCAATGACTTCTTTTACATCCAGACCGTCTGCTGCAGACAGACATTCATTCACTGGGGGCAGGTAAGCCCCGAGGCCAGGAGCAATCTGGATGTGATGTTGTCTTTGCCTGTGTGCTCTACAAACTGCCCAGTTCTCACAAGTCTTCTATCCAATAGGCATTTGTCTCTGATCCTCCCTCCTTCAACAAGTGCAGATGGAGGACCCAGGAGACACAGGGGAAGCGTAGTAAAGAGCCTAGCTCTCCAGGAGCTAGAGTTCTTTTGGGCCATAGGGTGGGGCCAAGTTATCACCATACCAAAGAAGAAATGAGGGTATGAATAAACATGATATATTCATAGAGTAGTTAGGATCAGGAAGAAAATAAGACAATGTCTTTCGTTGCAAAGTGTGTCACCACTTATATTGTTTACAAGCCTTTTAAATGATCTTCATGACAAACGTCTCCTTCCTTTCTTCCACAGTGTCCTGGTTGAGTCCTGGTAGGCATCTGTTAGCATTTGAATGTTTTCACTTGGCTGACGTATGAACTTTCTAAAGGATTGCATTAGATCCAACGTGTAAACACAAAATACCCCACTCACATAAACTCATTTTGTAAACACCTAACCTTTTTCGCTTTGAATGAAGATAAAAGTCCAAGAGTTTTCTTTCTACACATTTTATAAGGAGCACATGGTGAAGAGGTTGCATAAGCTGTTTGGGCAGTCGGTTCCAATTCTGTCTGCAACGTTGCAAAGAATAGTCTCCATCGTACTGTTCCTGTTTTAATAATTAAGTCTTTCTGGGTTTTTATTTCATGCTACAGCACGGAGGTAAAGAGAGCTTGACAGGAAACAGGAGGATGTTCAAAACAAGAAATGCTCAAGTGCAATCCACACAGCTCTGATTTATTAAATAGCCTGGTGCCTGGAAACATGTGGAAAATGTATTACACAAGGCTGTATCATTAATGTATTACACGAAGCTGTATCATTAAGATTTGAAATGAAATGGGGTAGTAAGCAACCCAATCTTGCTTGGTTCAGTCAAGATTCAAAACTTACGAAAAAATAAATTTCAATAATCTCCCTGTTAAAACATGAGGATGAGCTGTGAAAGAAGAGAAGGTGAGAGGAGGGATAGTCAGTTTTTCTCTCTCTCACTTCCCCCCTCTCTTTCTCCTTTCTCAACACACACTCCCACACACACACACACACACACACACATACTCCTTAACACAACATCATAGGTCATGAATAAAGGTGAATTGGTTCAAATAAGATACCACCTGGATGGATATTTTTTATAATTTTTCATTCTAGAAGTGAGTGCATTGGTGGTGTTACCTATAAACCTATAGAAGACATCCCCAAGAGATAAACACTGCAAGATGTTTTTAGCTCTCAGAGAGGGGTGTGAATGGTTCAGTGTGTAGACTAGCTCAGACAAACCAGTGCTTGAAACTCAGCTATGACACTTACTAGTTACGCTGGGCAAGTTACAAAACTCCTCTAAGCTTCAGCGTTCTCAAATATAACTCTCTGGGGATGATTTGTACTTTATATATCATTTTTATTGTATGTATGTGTTTGTGTGAGAAAAATAACCTCTCGAGATGCATCTTGAAATAGAATGGTATACAGGATAGAATGCCTTTATGCTTACAAGGAAGAGCAGTTAGTGCAGCTGTTATTTAAATGTATGCACCAAGCACTGAAACCAATGATGAAGACTTCGAAGAATTCTTCCAAGTCCTTAAGTTTGAAATTGATCAAATATGCAATTAAGATGCATTGATAATTAATGGTGATTGACCAGCAAAAGCTGGAAACAAAGAAGAATCAGTATAGAAAATATATCATTGAAGATAGAAATAAAAATGGAGATTGCATGGTGGAATTATGGGAGACCAAGGATTTCTTCAATGCAAATGCCTTTTCAACAGCATGAATGGTGACTAATCACATGGAACTTGCTGGATGGAATATAAAACCAAAAAAGTCCTCCAAACTCACTGTCATCAAATTGACGCCAACCCATAGGACAGGTTCATTGTAAATAGGGGATGATGACGTAGCCTCTAACACCGATCAAAGCCTTGTAAATGGGGAAGTCAGAGGAAGGGGAAAATGTTGGCTTCACAGACCTGAGTAATGGCTAACTCTAAGAAGATGAACTTAAATTCTTCACTTGGGTCTAAATGTACATAATTACATGGAATCAAGATAGAAAATAGAAGAGGCAGCAGCTTGCTTCTACAATACTTAGGCAGTGTAGTGGACAATAGGCTCTGGCCATTTCACAGTGACTATTTGAACTTTGTGAACAGAAGCAAGTTTGATTCAAGCTGAAGAAAAAGGGGGAAATGGTACCACGTTCCTCGGCTGAAAGTGTCCCCCTGGAGTCCAGAAAGAACCCAGAAACACACGAGGTGAGTCAAGTTTGAAAGAAGAGGAAAGCTTTTTCTTTGAGAAGAGAAGATGTGGGGAGTATGAATTAATTAGAAACATTTGAATGATTCTCTCTTTAAAAAGGTAAGTAATAGACTTGTTGGGAAAAGTGAAATTTTTGCTAAACTAAAGATATCAGGTTCAATCCAAAGATAATCAACTTCCAACGTGTTCAAACTGAGCCTGGGTGGTCAATGGACAAGGACACTTGTCCTAGCACCGGGGAAGGGATTGGACAAGAAATTTTAGTGTTCCTTTCCACTTGTAAAGGACCCAGGTGGTGCTGATGGGTACACATTGGCCTGCTAACTGCCAATTTGTCTGTGGAAGCCCACCAGCAGCTCTTGGGAGGAAGATGCACCTATTTGTTCCCATTAAAAAGTCTATGTAGGTTTCCCCTTGGAACAATCCTCTCCGAATGATCACTATGAATCCATATAACTCAAGGGCAGTGGGTTCAGCCCCAAGGGTCTGATTTATTGATTCAGATATTACGCCCTAGAAATCTATTTAAGCACAATTTATTTTGCTTCTCTGTCACCAAGTGACAGGACGGTTACAGTTCAAGAAGCATTGATGGAAACTTACTGAGTAGTACCAATTTAAGAGCTAGAAATTGTAAGTTCAGACAAAAATCACTAATCATGAGGAGCTCCCTGCTCAGTGGGAAACCTGCAAGCAAATCCACCACTGACCAGGATGATGGATAGTATAATAAAGCTTTATTATACTATGCAGAGAACCACAGAGAAGGACAGAGAAGCAAAAAGGCCTACCCAGGAAGAACTATTTAACCTGGGCTTTATACTGTGAACGTAGACAGATGTTAAAAGCCCACCTGACCTCTGGAATTATGGTTTGAATGCCGAGGAATCTACATAGCCAATGTCATATCCATCAGCAATCCCAGCTTTAGACCCAGACTGTGACCAGTGGGTTCAGGAGGATGACAATGACAACAGCCCAAATCTTCAGGTATGTTATTTGTGTTAGGCCGTGTTGACTAAAGAAACAAGTCCAGTGACACTCATATATGTGTAAGAAAGAGCTTTATATCAAAAAGTAATTGTATATCAGGAAAACATCCCAGCCCAGTCCAACTCAAGTCCATAAGTCTAAAACTAGTCCCTAAGTCCTTCTTCAGACTCATGCAGCAAAGATGCAATGATCAGAATGTAGGAAGATCACAGGCGGGTGGGTGAAAGTCTTGTGGATCCAATGGCAGTAGAAGCATCACAGGGCCGGTGCAGGTCTCAGCGTGGCTTGTCAACAGGCAGGTAAAGGCAGAGAGAGAAAGAGGAGGATCCCAGGACCCTCCTTATGAGAAGGCCATGCCCACAAGGAAGCACAATTAGGCTGTGACCTGATTGACAGGCTAGACTCCATCCCTACACTTTATTTATCAAGTTAACACGAAATTATGTAACTACCACAAGAGTTGTTATTGTTAGGTGCCATGGAATTGGCTCTGATCTATAGTGACTCTGCACAACAGAATGGAACACGGCACGATCCTTCACCACCCTCACAACTGTTCCTATGCCTGAGCCCATTGATGCAGCCACTGTGTCCATCCATCTCCTTGAAAGCCTTCTTCTTTTTCATCACCCTTCCGTCTTAACAAACGTGATGTCCACTCCTTCAGGGACTGGTCTCCCTTGACAACATATCCAAATTATGTAGGACAACGTTTTGCCATTTTTGAATCTAAGGAGCACTCTGGCCACACTTCTTCCGATACAGGTCAGTTTGTCCTTTTAGCAGTTCATGGTACTTTCATTGTTTCTTCTCCAGCACCACAACTCAACAGTACCTATTCTCCTATGGTCTTCCTTATTCAATGTCCAACTTTCACATCCATATGATGTGACGTAGAATACCATGGTTTGGGTCAGGGGCACCTCAGTCCTCAAAGTAATATTGTTGCTCTTCAGTGCTATGAAGAAGTCTTAGGCAGCAGATTTACATGATGCAACAAGTCTTTTGATCACTTGCCTGATGCTTCCATGAGCATTGATTGTGGATCCAGGTAAGACAAAATCCTTGACATCTTCAACCTGATCTCCATTTATCATGTTATCTATTGGTCCAGTTGTGAGGTTTTTGGTCTGCCTTACACTGAGATGTAATCCATACTGAAGGCTGTAAACCTTGATCTTCATCAGCAAGTACTTCAAGTCCTCCACACTTTAAGCAAACAAGATTGTGTGTCATCTGTTTGTCGCACATTGTTAACAAGCCTTCCTCCAATCCTGATGCTGCGCTCTTCTTCGTATAATCTAGCTTCTCTGATGACTCGCTCAGCCTATGCATTGAAAACCTATGGTGAGAGGACTCAGGAGTTAGATCTCCCAAAACAGGGTTCTAAATATATAGAAAACAGCATGGGCTACTGGCTACCTTACGATTAAATTTGTTGTATCCCAGTAGTTCCCCAGGATTGTAGTGGATTCAAAGGTGACAGGCACTGTAACATCTTTTCTGGAGGAGATTTCCCTTCTTTCTTTCTGTTCTCTCCTTCACAAAGGGTGAAGAGCCCTGTTTGGCTTGCGATGATGTTTGCCAGGTGTCTCAATTTGAAACTGCGGTCATGTCATGATCTCCTGAGGGGATGATATAGCCAGGAAATGAGTAATCTGCATGTGTGTTGAAAATATTAATTTGATAAATGTAAAGCTTTTAAATATGCTCAATGAGAAATATTTATGATACACTAACTTTGTATGTGTGTGAGTGTGTGTGTGTGTGTGTGTTAGTGTGAGTGTGAGGCAAAGCTGGAGCATCAGAGCATGATCAGTTTTTGACGTTTCTCTCGTATTTTCATACACATTACTTAATTTAGTTCTCAGGACAATATGTAATACAGGAAAACAGATTTTAATCTCTATTTTAACCTTAAAACTATATATATATATGAAACTTTGATGCTCTTAATCATTAAGCTTTCCTCAAGTAACCAGGAGGAAAAAAGCACAATGGGAGGTATGAAAACTCAACCAAATCCACTGCCCTCCAGTCAATTCTAGCTCATGGTGATGCTGTATAAGCTTTCCCAGGCTATGAATATTTACAGGCGCATATAGCCTCAGATTTCTATGATGGGGCAGCTTGTGGGGTTGAACTGCTGGCTAGCTGTCCAACGCTAACTTAACAGAACCACTAGGACTCCTAGTTAAAGGTATACGTTGGGGAACAATCATTACTACAGAGGAATGGAATTTAATCCAGTTTGGTTTAAGACATAATTAATGAAGGACTACTATATGTGAATGATAGGAGGTGGGAATAGAGCCGTGGCTGAGATGGTATGACTGTCCTTGTGGAATTTTAAGTAACAGAAGTTCCAGATCACGTGTACCATTGTAGAATAGAACAATGGGAAATATAGAACACAATGGATTGGGTTTGGGTTTGAATGGTATTTAACCTAGCCTTTCCAGGGGAAGTGACTCTGAGCTGGGACTAAGGATAAAGAGAACTTAATAACGTGTGTAAAAATTTGATTCTAAGGAGAAAAACAATGGCAAGGGCCACTAGTTAGAGAACAGGAACGTGTAGCAACTGAGATTGAAGTGCTGTAAAATGCTCTGTACTTTTGAAGAATGAGAAAAGTAATATTTAACTTTTTGATGACTATTGCCTGCACTGTGTGTTTAAAATCATATGGGATTTAAATTCCTTCAGATAAAATTGCTGAAAGCAGATCCTGTGGCTCAGTTAGATTTTATGGGTGACAAGTAGTCACAAAGCTGCCCAGGTACACAAGGAAGGAAAAGAGCCTGCATCTCTTACTCGAGTGCAGTTCTGCTGGTGTGTGTGCGTGGAGGAAATTGCTACTGTGGCCATCTTTGGATGGTGCAGTCAACCACACCCCTTCCCGCTTTCTTAGAGAAGCAGTAGGCTGCAATACTGTTGTCTCTCTTTGCTTTCTTCCCTTAACCATTCATCCTATATAGAGCTTCTTCAACTGTGGATCAAGAAAAAATTGACAACGGTAACAGTTTCTGAGTGCACAGTGACCAGAACTTGATTAAAAATCAAACCTGAAATGAATCCAAGGGGTTTCTGGCAGCGCTAGCCAGTACTGCATTGTGGACCTCCACTGTATCCTTGGTCCTGAACACAGCGCAAAGGCTTCTAGCCCCCAAAGTAAAAACGAACAACCAAACTTCCAGTTAGATGCTGTGCTTCACAGTATACGATCAAAGCACAAACTTCATTAAAAGTCCTGTTTGATTTGCATCCTTATTTTATGCTCCTATCTGCCCCAGCTGGCACAAAACCTTCTCCAATGAAAGGGCTCACAAGCAGGAAAGGTGTCAGAGGTCCTGCAAGGTGGGGTTGGGGGTGGGGCCACAGAGACCATTTCTTTGCAGGACAGAACGATAGTACTAAGTTCCTTTCAGGCTTCCATAGTGTGTAATCGGATCCCTATTGAGGCGCATATTTAGGTGGTTTCCGAGTCTATGTTTATTACAAAAGTGCTCTTAGTTACTACCTATCCCATGAGTCCCCACATATATTGAATTCCTACCATGGCACCAGTCCACGCTGAGGCTGAATTTCACTTCGTTTCACTTTCTTCCTCGTACTTTCATAGTTTTACTTTGCATCCCTCCGCCTGTGCTTTTGTTGGTGCGTCATTTTCACCTTATTCTGCACAGTGGCTGCAACAGTGGGCTCAATCACATCAATCGGGCGGATGTTGGGCATGGTGCTGCTGTGAGTTGGCACTGACTTGCCAGTCCATTGTTACGAACAACCATGCGCCCTCCATTTATTTATGATGAAAACCACTTCTAATCTACCTAGTAGGAGCCCTGATGGTGGCACAGTGGTTACGTGTTGGGCTGCAATCTCCACGGTCAGCAGTACGAAACCACCAGCAATTCCGTGGGAGAAAGACTGGGCTTCCGACTTGCATGCACAATTACAGTCTCAGAAACCCGCAGCAGGTTGCTTTGAGTCAGCACGCTACGGCACTGTTTGGTTTGGTTTGCGTGGCAGCCTTTTGGTTACACATTGGGCTACTAATGGCAAGATCAGATATTGGAAACCACCAGGCGCTCTGCGGGAGAAACGCAGACAAGGACTAGGCTTTCCATTCCCTGAAGAGTTACAGCCCTGGACACTCACAGGGCAGTTCTACTCTGTCCTCTGTGAGTCAGAGTCAATGTGGTGGCAGTGAGGTTTAGTTTGTTTGTTTATTCACATAATTTGTGGCCTTTCATGTGTACTATTTAATTTAGCTCACCAAACAATATAGACAGATGAGTAAACACATACAGAAGAGGAAGTCCCTCTCCAGGCCCTGTCTGTCCGGGGATTCAGCAAGCCATTCTATGAATCTAAATGTTCTGTCTCCTGTGCGGACTGTCCATGACTAGAGCTAGGTTGTAGAAATGTATTGAGAAGGATGCCTAGCATGGCCAGTGTGGATACCCACAAGATCTGCTTTTCAGCACTAGAAAATTCCAGAAATCATGTGGCGATTTTTCATGTTGCCGATGGAAACGGTAACATACTTATTTGTCTGAGATAGGGTGTAGCTTGGGGGGAAAAAAAAACACTAACAGAAAACTTGGAAAGGTGGGTCTAGTTGCCTTGAATTCTAGAAATGTCCAACTGGTAAAGTTAACCAGTCCTCTCTCCTTCGTTGCTAGCTTGGGGATGATGTAAACTTCGCTAGCTTCCAGGATAGGAGGAAGCCGGACCATTTGCATTCTCCTGATAGTTGATCGTAACAACAGCAGGAACGCAGGAAGTATGGGGTGTGGGGGCGTGGGGTTGGGGTGGGAGGAGGAATAGTGGTGTAAAACCATTAAGACGATGAGAAAAAGAAGTGAAACACGAAGGAAGAAAGGGAAAAGGGAAACAGTAATGAAAATACAGAAGAAAAAATAGATCAGGTGACACAGTTTATTCAATATCAATTTAAACCTCTTCATTTGGCAGATGAAGAGGTATTCCCTTTCCCCACTAAATTCACAGTTCTGTCCAAGCCTGTTTCAACCAATACAGATTTAACATTTTCCAGAAAGTTTGAACCCCTTTTGGTCCTCAGTGAAACACCTGAGAGATGATGATCATGCCTTAGAAGCTCAGAAGGAAAGGAGGACACGTTCTTCCAGGCATGCTTAGGGTGACAGTGTAGTGGAATGACAGTTCTTCCTGTGGCTCTTCTATCCATGTCATTGTAACATTCAGCAAATGGGGGGGTGGGACTATGGAAACAGGGCTGGTGCAACACTAGGAGAAGGGATATGTTTTAGTTATACTTGACTCCCTCCCCCTGGGCCATAATGATCTGCTATGTTGAGGCAGAAGAAGAAAGAAAGCCCAGATCTCTTTCAGAAAAGCACTTTTGGGATTTCTGTGTGAAGTGGTCAAGGCTAAGATCACAGGCACCAGAGAAGGTGGCATGGAACCTATGGGACCAGGCCAAGGCCAGAGACCAAGGCAAGGACACCAGGAGACACAATAGAGGAACTTTGCTGAGACTTTGGGGCTGTGAGGCAGAATCACCAACAGGCTTTCTGGTCCATGGAAGCAGAGGCCAAGGGATGGATTATGTAGCAGAGAAGCTAAGGACCTGAGAGAGATTGAACTACTGGCTCAGGAGAGATATTGCTATAAACCAACGATTATGTCCTTACTGCTGACTGATCCTGATTGTGGTAACCTGTTAACTTCTCAATACTAACAAAATGAAATTCACCATCATAAAGCCACTTCTCATTCATAATGAACCTAAAGGACAGGGTACACTTGTCCCTGTGGGTTTCCAAGACTAGAATTCTTTACAGGAGTAGAAAGCCTTATCTTTTGCCACTGACAGCAGCTGGTGGTTTTGAACTACTGACCTTAAAGTTAGCAGCTCAACAAGTAACCAGTCTGCCGCCATAAATGCGAGTTTTGTCCGTGTCCTCTGTGTGGTCCTTGCAACAAATTATGGAATCCATCCTAAACACCGTGGGCCCCAGCTGGAATGATTGGTGTCAGAATAGTTAAGGCAGAAAGATGGAAAGTTGGGGTATGTCTGATCCCTGTCTCCTCTCAGTAGAAAAACCAGAGGCGTTCAGCTATGACTACTCATGTGACACTGACTGCATTTACATAATGACTTTTTAATCTGTGTTTAATTTCCCAATTTAATAAAACTTGGCACAGTCAACCTTTGAAGGGACAACCAGGTTTACAGGATTGGGTCATGATTGGCTGATGTTTATAGTACCTTTGCTCCACACAGACGAACAAGTTGTGCGCAATAGGCTCACTGCATCACTGCAAGCAGGGTCCCCAGATTGCCTTCTGGGAGTGATAATTGACTCTCAGTATGGGCTCAAACAAGAAATTTAATTGCTACGCACATCATTTCCCAGTAGAGAAAGTAGGAAAACGAATCATTTCCACTCTTTACTGTCACAGTATCTTAAGAGCAGAGAACATTGTTTCTAAATGGCAACATTATGCCCCTGATTTTATTTTCTCAGGGCTTCTATTCAAATCAGTCAAAGTTTACTGAGCACATCTATGTGTTTCAGCTCCTGAAAACGCAAGTCTAGCATGAGAAAAATTGCAATGACAGAGAGGCATAATTCCGGAATAAATATTTTGATCAAGGAGAGACTTCCATTCAGTATTTTTTGGCAACATCCAGCATTTTTCAAGGGAGTTTGGCTTTGCTTGCTGGTTCTCAACCACTGATGATTGTTTTAGAAGTTTCTGAATTGATTACTATGGTGCAGGCTGAAGTCTGTCTTTACCTGGATTTAAAAAAAAAGAGAGACCCTGGACAGTAACTGAAAATACACTGGGCGGTACAGAGGAGGTAGAAATGTGACCTCGCTCACATTCCTGAATTCCTGCCTGACCTCTGCATTCCGGGAAACCAACCGGACTCTGGCTCCGGGCAGAATATCACTTGAGAACTTTATTAGTCCATTAGTGTAAATACTTTAGAGGTAACTTAGTAAGCCTGTATTTCTATTATAATACTCTCTTCCTTAATAAAAGAGTTGTTTAGGTCAACTTAGTCGAAACCGTGCCTCTCCATCTTCTG
>NW_022111368.1:6478464-6479498 GCF_000313985.2 Echinops telfairi
TGAGGAAGGTGGAGAACCACAGCATTCTAGCCTTGGGAACCCGAGCCTCCTCCGTCCTGTCGGGTTGCTCTGACTTAGAATTGCCTTGATGGCCGTGTGTCTGCTTTATGTTTGGTTTCTTTGCAGCTGCTCTAGACTCTAAAACAGGGAACATTTAATCATTTGTTCTAGGATAAACAGTTTTACAATTACTGTAACTATCATTCTGGACTTCAAATATCATCCTAGAACATACAGAGATGTTAGTCACAGGGGTCTCTAGACCAACTACAGCAGCCCTTCTTGGACGCTACGATTTATAGTTCCACCGCAAATGCCATCCAGCAGCGTTCCTGTCGTTCCTGTCGATGGGGGCCCTAGGTATTTTTAACAAATGACTGCTCCAATTCCGACGTGGCTGAATAAGCGACTGCTGTCGAAGGAAGAAACAATATAAGGAAACACCGTACAAAGGAAAGTAAGTTCACTTGAAACTGTAGCCCTGTAAGTATGGAACATGAACTCCGTGTTAAAGCTAATCTAGGTAATCGGAGACAGGTAGTACGTGATGGTATCGTTTGCCTTTGCTTTAAACCTTAGAGGCAAAGACTTCATCTCACATACTTTGTACATGTTATCAGGAGAAAGCCATCCCACAAAAGGACATTATGCTTGGTAACATGAGGGCCAGTGAAACAGAGGAAGAATTTTAATCAGAGAGATTGATCTGGTCATTTCAACAGAGGATCCAGATATGACATCTGTGAAGATGGTCCAAGACAGGGCAAGGCTTCCTTTGGTTGTATGTGGGGTCCGTGGCTCAGAATTAATAATACGGCACTAAGAACCTGTTTACTGAGTCGTATGTTGCCGTTGTATGTTGTGGCAGGATAGCAATAACCATATAGCCATCAATCTATTTTTTCTTTGACACTCACTCCTCTTCTCAACTTAAAAAAAAAGAAACAGCATGCAAGAGAAGGAGAAAATGAATATCTCCTCCTTTTGCTTAGGGGATTCATACGCCTGCACCAAAAGGTAAATGCACTACTATG
>NW_022111368.1:6479974-6481352 GCF_000313985.2 Echinops telfairi
GGCCAAGTTTGGAATGAGGCCAAGAGAAGGTCATAGCTTTGTTCAGTTTGAGGTACCTCAGAGACAGCCAGGTAAAAATTGTATTTCTTTGTTGCCTTATTTTAATCTTCTGTCTAAGCTCTCCGTGTTGAAATCCCTTGTCTTTCCTCTCTCCCTATAGATTTCCATCAACAATTGAGTCATTTAAACCCCCATGCAGACACATATGACTTTAAAATTCTAAGGTGTAATATTGAGCTCAATTCTGAGCTCTGGGGTTGAAATATGTCACTATAAATCTTCACCTGACTGTCTCAAACACACCTCAAACTGAATAGCTTATCATGTTTTAAATTTTTGCATGTGTGCCATTTCAAAAATAATGCCAATCGGCCAATGGTGTGGATAGATATGTTTACAACAATAACAGCAGAAAGTAAACCAGCCAAAAACAGCAGCTTCTGAGGCTGCTTACGTACAATGGAACCCCTCATGGGATTGGTTTCTTTGGAAATGTAGGGTCATGGTTTCATGGGATAGCTGTTCATTGGCCTAATATCATGTTTCATGCATTTATTGTACTTCTTAGCTCATTGAATATAGTGCTTGGGATCTATCTGACCATCCAAAGTACAATTTGCCTGTTTTCACACAGAGGAAAAATGAGAGTTAGGAATAGAAAGATGAAATGAAATGTGTGGTTAATTATCTATCTCTAAGAAGAACTTTGTAGTAGAACTTGATACTGCTCTGTTATCATTATAGAACATTGTAATCAAGATTTTTAAAGAAAATTTCTAATCAAAAGGGAGAAAATACAAAGAACAAAGTTTCAAATTTTCATGGACTCCAGACTTTCTGGAATCCTTTAAACATACATAATCCAACAGAAACAGAAACCTGAGATAATCATTAAACTTTAAGATTTAAGGGAAATAAAATAGAAGTCTTCCTGAAATTGAATAATTGTTTAGCTTAGATAATAAAAAATGCCTGCTTTGACAATTGTACTCTTTTAAAGAACTACCTATATAGTATCAAATTGATAATAGCAATGCAAACGATTGGATAAAAACTCAAGAGGTAGTATTTTAATGAAGGAGGAATAATTAGAGTGAAGGAAGAGAATAGTTGTGCAACAGGAAGAATTCAACGTCACAGAATTATACATATAGATGCTGCTGAATTCGTGTATATTCTGCTGTACATATCCTCAACCACAAAAAATAAGATACATTTAGATAAGGGCGCTTCAAAAAATTTGTGAGAAAATTCAGTTATCTCTTAATTCCATTTTCCCACAAACGTTAAAAATCTCTCTCTCTCTCTCTGTATAAATGTATGTATATATAATAATCTCCTAAACCTTAGGTTCTCAACCTGTGATGAAGAAGCAACA
>NW_022111368.1:6483630-6485378 GCF_000313985.2 Echinops telfairi
AAATGTTTTGAGAATGATGAGGGCAATGAATGTACAAATGCGCTTTACACAATTGATTGTTGTATGGATTGTGATAAGAGTCGTATGAGCCCCTAATAAAATGATTAAAGAAAGAAAGAAAAAGGGAATACTACCTGGTTTCAAATCAGGAAAGGCCATATACAAAGCATACACAACCCATCATATCACCCTAAACATTATTTGCATATCAGGGGTCTGCCTATAAGCCTTTCTCTGATTTTGATGCCACCTTCTTCTTCATATAATCCAGCTTCAAATTATTTGTTCTGCATACAGATCGAATTATTGTGGTGAAAGTATGCAATGTTGTCACATGCCTTTCTTGATTTTCAAGAATCCAGTATCACCTTGTTCTGCTCCAACTGTCACCTCCTGGTCTACGTACAGCTTCTGAATGCAACAATTAAGTATTCAGAAATTACAATTCTGCTAAATGTTATCCACAGTTTCTTTTGATCCACACAGTTGAATGCCTTAGTCAGGATTTATCTAATATCCACTATAATTTCCCTTTGCTACATCCTCTCCTGAATCCAACCTGAATCTCTGGCAACTCCCTATTGCTACATTGCTGCAGCCATTGTTGAATTATCTTCAGCAATATTTTCCCTATATATGTTGCTAATGATATTTTTCCAATAATTTACATACTCTATTGGATCACCTCTCTTTGGAATGATCACAAATATGTATCTCTTCCAAATTTGGGGCTAGGTAGCTGTCTCCCAAGTGTATTGGTGTGAGTGCTTCCAGCACTTCATCCTCTAGTGGAAACAATTTATTGGTTTTGAATCCATTCCTTGAGTCTTGTTTGTCCCTAATGCTTTCAGTGCAGTTTGGACTTCTTCCTTACGGATCATCAATTCTTGAAGAAAATGAAGGATTCTACCAACTTGTTCAGTCTGAAACGGATCCAACCTGCAATCAAGGTGCTCTGACAATTACTGGAGATTGAAAAGGGAAAGCTAGAAACAAAAGGGAAGGGACAGGAGTTGGAAAATAGTATCTTAGTGAAAGAAAGTTTGATATCCTACACGAATTTTATAAAGCAATGACTTCTTCATGGCAAATATCATTTTCCAATGGCATAAACAGGACTCATGGACCTTACCAGGTGGAATACACAGGAATCAAGCTGACAACATCTGCATGGCTATACAATGGAGCAGCTCAGTACTAACAGCCAAAGTGGGCCAGGAACCAACTGTGAAATGACCATCAATTGCTCATATGTTTAGGTTGAAGTTGAAAAAAATTAAAACAAGCTCATGAAAACCAAATGCAACACTAAGTATGTCTACCTTCAATTTTGAGAACATCCCAAGAACAAATTTGATGCACTGAACACTAATGACCAAAGAGCTGACAAACTAAGGGATAACATCAATAATACACACAATGCAAACAGAAGATCATTAAAAAGGCAAAAAGGAAGAAATCAACTTGAATGTCAGAAGAAATTCTGAAAAGTGGTGTTGACATAGAATAGCTAAAGCAAATGGCAGAAATGATCAAGCAAAAGAGATGAATACAAATTTTAATGGCCATCTGGAAAAGACAATGTATTATAATGAAATACAACAAGGCTTAGAATTAGAAAGCCAAAAAGCAAGAACTTATGCAGCAGATCTCAAGCTGAAAGAAATGATGCAGAAAATCAAAACTTGAATTACAATACAGAAGGATTCTATGGGCAAAATATTGAATGATTCAGGAACTTTCAAAAG
>NW_022111368.1:6486779-6487827 GCF_000313985.2 Echinops telfairi
GGCCCTCAACACTTGAAGGACTGCTAGTGTCTTGCACAACTGTCTGACGTGGGTGAGTTGCACTGAACCATTTGTACTGCTTTATAATTTAATTAACTGTTGATTTCTTATGTTATATATCTATCTGTATCAATATATATAAAATTATTAGCATTCTGGTTTTGTTTCTCTAGAGAACCCTGTCTAACACAAGCAGCCACACACATAACCACTACGTCACCAGGATGCATTTTCTTGCACTAAAGTAATGTTAAATAAGACAATGTACCTGTTCTACTTCCTCAAAAATTCTATGATGAAACATATTTAAAAAGTGATCTAGTTTGTGGCCCACGAACTGTATAGTTCATCGCATTTATTTAAATATTCCTTCCACCAATGCAAATAACATGTTTTATTATTGAGTCGAGTTTTCATTATAAATCCATTGTATTCAGCTTGTTAATTGTGCTGTTCAAGTCGTCTCTATCTGTACCAACTATATTCTGCCTGACATTTCAATTTCAAAGCAATTATGTGACTGTACCAGCTCTGGCAATGACTTTGCCTATATTTCCATGTAATTGCATATATGTCTATTTTGTCCTGTACATTGAGGTTATTTTATTATACTCCTAATCATATAGAATTTTAAAATCATTTCTGGGAAATTAACACTAGTTCATAAAACTCTTCTCTTTAGATGTAATGATTGTTTGCCTTTTTGTCTTTTTTTATATTACCATTAGTATGTCATTTTCTTTTGCTTAATATCTGTCAAATACATATTTTCAGTTAATTACATGAACATTTCTAGTTACTTATGCTGTAAGCATAGCTCTTGCAAAGTACATATCACTCAATTTTATTTAAAAATCCCTACAAAAATTTCATCACTGTGGTAGTTATAGAATTATCAATTTGAGAGGATTATGAGTGAAGGGGTGGAGTCTAGTTAGTCAATCGGATCATAGCCAATGAGCTTCTGTGTGCGCCTGACCTTCTCCTGAGAATTCTGGGCAATTTGGTATTTCCTCCTTGGAGGTGGGAACTCTCTGCTCACACCCTG
>NW_022111368.1:6489768-6490686 GCF_000313985.2 Echinops telfairi
AAAGAAAGAAAGAAAGAAGTTCATCAGACTGCTCCTTGGAACCAAGGGTGGGGAGACTTGGTCTCATGTCCTTTGGACACATTATCAGGGTAGACCAATCCCTAGAATAGGACATCATGCTTGGTAAAGTGAAGAGGCAGTGAGGAAGAGGAGGATGCTTGACAAGATGGATTGACCCAGTGGCCTCGAGGATGGGTTTGAAGGTAACAACGATTGTAAGGAAAGTGAGGATCAGGTAGTGTTTCCTTCCGTTGTACGTAGGGTTGTTGTGTGTGGGAACAGACTTGGCCATCATCAACAACAACAACCTAACAAGAGTAGATCTTGTTTTGTTTTTCCACTTAAATTTGTTTTTGAGATCTCTCTATGTTGCTATATTTTGCTTCTTGTTATCACATAACATTTAACCATATGCTTCAACCATGTTTTTCCAAATTTATCCAACTGGAGACAAGAATAGGAATTAACAAAGGTTCCTAAATACAAACAACCAATGATGTAGAAGGAAAAACAGTAAAGGACGTTGTCCTGAAAATAAATGAGGAAAATACAGTCAGCAGGAGGGAGGATATTATTTCTCAAATACATTTGAAAACCAAGTGGGAGGATGACTGACAGTTGACCACTGGTATTAGCAAAGAGAGAGTTCTGGTGGCTGTGATGGACCGCTCCGCTGCGAACCACAAGGGAACTGATATAAACCCCCTAGCCACTCAGAAGAAGAAAGACGTGGCAGTCTGGTGCTGTAAACTTACAGAATTGGAAACCAGACTAGTCAATTTGTCTCTGGATCCACTGAGTGAGTCAGAATTGACTCCAAGGTAAGGGATATTACAAAAGAAGGAGGCATCCACGCATCGGGAAAGGAGGGTCACAAGGAATATTACAAAAGAAGGAGGCATCCACGCATCGGGAAAG
>NW_022111368.1:6491063-6496290 GCF_000313985.2 Echinops telfairi
AATATTACAAAAGAAGGAGGCATCCACGCATCGGGAAAGGAGGGTCACAAGGAATATTACAAAAGAAGGAGGCATCCACGCATCGGGAAAGGAGGCTCAGAATTTGGCACGCGTTTATAGTATATTGGGTTCTAAAGATTACAGGCGTGGATATAGCCCCCTGCTCCCACCTTTTTAAAGTTTGCTATTAAAGAGAGACAGGATAGGGTGTGGTGTGTGTTGTTGTGTGTGGTGTGTGGTGTTGTGGTGTGTGATGTGTTCCTCAGAGGAAAAAGGGATCCGTATTAGATGATTTTTAAGATAGAAAATATCAAAACATGTTAATGCGATGGTAGAATTGGTCAAGAAAAGAGGAAAATTGGCAACACAGGAGAGAGGAGAGGGTGGCAGAAGCAATATGTCAATATCTGAGGGAATGAAATCTTGTACGCAAATAGATCCACTTTATAGGGACATCAGGACATGTGATATGTAGTAACAAACTGATGCAGCTCTGGAAGCACTCACTCATCAACACCAAGAAATTTGGAAGAGAGTTATCTGGTACAACGGAGGGAAGTGATCCATATTTGTACCCATTCTGAAGAAAGGCGACTCAGCAGAATGCAGAAATTATAGAACAATATCATTAATATTACATGCAAGCAAAATTCTTCCTTAAAAAAATATTGGAAAAAAATGACTACCACAACATTTTTTGCCCCTGAAGATAATTCAGCAAGAGTTGCAGCTGTACATTGATAGAAGGGTTGTACAGCACAGTGGTTAGTAGTTAGCCTGCCAACCTCAAGGTCAACAGTTTGAAACCACCAGCTGCTCCTCAGAAGAAAGATGAGGCTTTCTACTCTCTTGAGGAGTTACAGTCTTGGAAACTCACAGGGGTAGTTCTACCTTGTCCTACAGGGTCACTGTGAGTCAGTAGCAACTTGATGGAAGTGAGAGAAGGGGAGGGAGCAGGGGATAGAAGGGAAAGCATTGCTGATGTCAGATGGAGAATACCAGAAAAATGTTTACCTGTGATTTCTTGACTGTGCAAAGTCTTTTGACTGTGTAGTTCATAACAAACTATTGGAATTCCAGAACACTTTATTATGCCCATGAAGAATCTGTAAGTGATTGAGTTAGTTAAAGTGTATTGTGTCAACCTGGCCAATAAACACATGTGGGGTTAATTGAAGGACAGAGAGATAAATGACTCGGTGAGCCTTGCCTTTCTAGTTCTCGGGTCTCTTGCTTTGTGATGGTCAGACCAGGGGGGGCTGCCTTAGCTAGGTCCTTGCTTCAGCTGGCTCACTTCCTGCAAGACATCCCTGAGGAGAAGCCTCATGGACCTACCCTGATGCAGCCCTGGGTGCTGGAGCAGCCATGGGGAGATCCCTGCCAGTGCTGAGATGCTTACACACTCACTGATTCGGCTTTCCTCCTGCAGTCGGTGTCATAGTGTGTGTTTTGTGAGATGGAGGAGGACTTTGCGGACTGGTGTCAGACATTTGGGTTAATATTGGACTTGTAGGCTTTGGCAGCACTGGGTTGGGATGTTTTCTTGATATGCACTTAACCTTTATATAAAACTCTCGTGTACATGAGTTTTTGTGGATTTATTTCTCTAAAGTAATACAGTGATCAAAAGGCAATCGTTTGAGCAAAACAAGGGAATATAGCACAGTTTAAAATCTGGAAAGGTGTGTTTCGGGGTTTTCCCCTTTTCCCTTACTCATTCAATAAAGATGCTGAGCAGATAATCCATGAAAGTTGGCCTACATGAGGAAGAACTCGGCATCAGGATGGGAGGGAAGCTTACCAACAATCTTCCATATGCAGATGACCGAGCCATCCTTGCTACAGTGAGGAGGACTTGAAGCACTTCCTGATGAAGATCAATGATGCAGCCGTCAGGATGGATTACAACTCAATGTGAGGAAGACCCAAAGCCTCACAACTGGACCACTAGGGAAGATCATGATCCATGGAGAAAACTTTGAAGTTGTCCAGCAGTTTATTTTTCTTGGAATTGCAACCAGTGTTCAGGAAAGCAAGAGTCAGGAAATAAAATAACACAGAGAATTGAGTAAATCTCTACACAAGAGCTCTTTAAAGTACTGAAGGGCAGGAAGGTCCTTTGGAGGATGAAGGTATGCCTGAGCCGAGCCTCAACAGTATGTGAAAGTTGGCCACTGAATTAAGAAGACCAGAGAAGAACTGATGCATCTGAATGATGGTGCTGGTGAAGACTGTTGAAAGTACCACGAATTTCCCAAAGAACCAATAAATCTGTCTTGGCAAGAAATACGGACAGAATATTCCTTAGAAGCAAGGATGATAAGACTGCCTCACAAACTTTCGAGACAGGAGAGGCAAGTCCTTAGACACGGACACAGGACAGAGGAAAGGAGGAAGCCCCCAATGCGCAGCTCTGACACAGTTGCTGTAATACTGGCTCATGCATAGAGACTGCGAAGTACGATGCGAGACGAAGCAATGTTTCTATTGCACAGAAGATGGCTGTGCGTTGGAAGTGTCTTGAAGACCCCTAACGATAACAATATTTCTTAATCAATTCTGACCGCTCCCTGCGAAAACAGATATTCACCTACTCAGCATTTACTGTCCCTCCACCTATCTTGGTCTCTGATTCCCATTGCTACCATGCTATTGTCAATGACTGCTTGAGTTTTAGGCCTTTTAAATATTCTTCTCTTTGAAGTAGTGATAATAGTGTTGGCTAGGGTGATTATGATATTGGTCATAGCTTATTGTAAAACAAGCATATTTGTTCATTTATTTGCTTCTGTTTCCCACTTATCATAATGTGTTCCTGAATTTCTCCTTACAGGTTTATGTCCTCCAAACATCTCTCAAAGAGAAATGTGTGGTAAGTATGCTATGTCTCTGTATGTCTGTGAGTCTATTTATTTCAACATCACATGAAATATTATTGATATAGACACACATTTATGCATTAGAAATCATTCCTTACTGCACTTGACCAATGTCACTCCATTAGTTTTTTACATTCATTTTGTTGTTGGCTAGTCTCTTGCAAATCTGACACATTTTACTGTGTAGGATGATATAATTATTCTCTCTGGACCATTTTACATTTTTATAATGTTGTAAAATTTTCCTATATCGAAATGTAGGTTTTGCTCTAACAGTGAACCTTTTTATTTTTAAAATGTATAACTATCAATAGGTTTGCTGTCATTATTTAATGACTAAATACAGTGTTCTCCATATCCCTTCTCTATATCAGTGTAGTCTAAATTATCTCTTATTTTCCCTCTTATTTTTTCTTTCTTTTTAATGTATCATTTTATTGGTGGCTTGCACAATTCATCACAATCTATACATTCATCCATTGTGTCAAGCACATTTGTACATTTGTTGCCATCATCTTTTTCAAAACATTTTCTTTCTACTTGAGCCCTTGGTATCAGCTCCTCATTTCTCCCTTTCCTCCCCCACCCTCCATCCCTCATGAACCCTTGATCATTTATAAATTATTATTATTTTTTATGTCTTACACTGACCGATGTCTCCCTTTACCCACTTTTCTGTTGTCCGTTCCCCTGAGAGGGGGCTATAGATAGATCATTGTGATTGGTTCCCCTTTATTCCCTCACCTTACCCTTACCCTCCTGGTTTGGCTACTGTCCATATTGGTCCTGAGGGATTTCTCTGTCCTGGATTCCCTGCGTTTTGAGCACTTATGTGTACCTGTGTACATGTTCTTTTCTAACCAGATTTGTAAGGTAGAATTGGGTCATGTTTTGATGATTTACTTGATATCATTTCTCTTACTATTTTTCTGAATTACCCTTCTCTTAATCCCTACCAGAGAATTTTGAGACTCTCCCTTCTGATTTTTCTGCTCACATATACATACTTTGTCTATAATTGTTCTGTTTGACATTTCTCTTTTGTTCTTTATTTAAAGTATTGTATTTCCATACAAAGTGCTATACTAAGTGATAGTTTGTTCCTCTATCATAATTCTAATGTAGTCTCATGTCTTTGAGTGTGAATCTGTTGGTTCTGGACTTAGATTGCCTGGATATATATTACATCTCTACATTTTAATTGTGTGATTTTCAGAAGTATACTTCACATTATACCTTGAATTGTTTGCTCTAATCTGTGACTGACTACCTCATATGCTTTGGGAAAGAATAAATAAGATAAAGTAGACAAACTGCTTTGAAAAAAATCTTGGAAAAAATGTGTTCAAATATTTTAGCAATTATGATTATTATTTTAATTTATCCTCTCTCTGGTCTTTTAGTTCTCCATTCTAGCTAGAAGCCATTCAATGTGGAATGTTCCTTTCATTGAGCTAGTACTCATGAGATGCCCTGTTATGTCTTTTCCCCCTGTGGGCTTCTATTCAGTGGGAAGTATTATCAACCCTTGGTTTTCCCACGTTCGGACAGTTTTTATGTTTAATTGCTCATCTACATTCTAACTCCTATGTTACAGTCAAGACTCATCCCAAGGACAGAGCCAGCATCCAAGCTAGTACTCATTTTTTTAAAAGAATGTATTGATGTTTTATTTTCACATTGAAACTATTGATAGTAATAAGTAGCCAACAGATAAAATATAGAATTGTAGAAGGATACAGCTGGAAGTCAAGATGAAACTAAGGATGACAAAGAAGAAAGTATGGAGAGAAGAGACAGGGAAAATGAAAAGTATTTCACAGTAAAACCAACAACTATGAGCAGTAAATGAAGACCCAGAAAATGAGTTGCCCCAGTAACCTGCATCAATAAGCCAACTGCTCCCTGCCCCTTTCCACTTGCTGGCATAGTATTGTTGTTTCCATTGTGGCCTTTTCCCATCTCAGTCAAAATCCTCTCTTCTTTCTTGCTCGCCTTCTTTTTTCACTCTTCATTTTGAACAAGATTCTATCATCCAGGAGACACAATGAACTGCCTCTATTGTTTATATTATGAATATATGGTAAAACTCAAATACAACGTTTACCAAAGATTCAAACTGATCCGTTTCAAATTGGACCTGACTTTCTCAACTGCATTTTCCCTGAAGAGGTTGCATTATTGAATGATATTCCCTTGCTACAATATCTGCTCATTTTCCCTGAAGAGGTTGCATTATTGAATGATATTCCCTTGCTACAATATCTGCTCTGCTGTCATCATGAGTTGCCGCCCAGTAAACTCTGACTCACGGCAGCCTGATGCACAACACGCTCTCACAATTATGG
>NW_022111368.1:6497082-6499440 GCF_000313985.2 Echinops telfairi
ACTCCAAATGGTGGGACTGTTTCACATGCAACTGAGTAAACTTGTATTGTGACTATACTTCTAGTTCATACATGTACAGTTTTACTCCAAATAAAATGTATATTGGGATCTCACCTAGTTCAACATTCTCAATTTTAAGCTAACACTTGGCCTTGGCAACTCTTCGAGTTGCCAAGAGCATTTCATGAAGAGCAGCTAGCACAAAGAACTTATCTTTCCATGATCCTTTTAAGCAAGATCACAGCTAACAACAAATGTTATGGAAAAGTCATTGAAGATTGCATTTACAAATATACCCCAGAGACAGAGCCCTGTCAAATTAGTACTTCCAAGGGAATCTACTGGGCCGGTTAAGTTCTAGGTAAAGAAGTCTGCTCAGAAGGTTTGGGGACCTGTTTTCTTAGGACTTTACAGGGATCATCTTGGTAGTTCTTCAAAACAGACACAAGGTTATAATGGAGCTTATTATGAAGAAGCTCTAAGGAAACTGAAAACAACATTGGTGGGAATAAAAAATCCAGGTATGTTGTTCCTTCATGACAATGGACCTGCTCACTCTTCAAGGGTAGTAAAGGCTGTCCTATGAGAATTTAATTGGGAAACATTACCCCATTCACCCTACAGCTCTAATTGGGTCCATTAAGATTTCTTTTAGTGCCCCAAACTCAAAGAACTATCAAATGGAGCACAATGTAAGCCTCCAAGGATGCTCAAACTGCCATTGTGATGTGGTATAAGTTGAAAAGGACATCATTCTTTGAGGAAGGGTTGAGAGATGGAAACATTGCCTTCAGAAATGTATAGCACTAGATAAAAGATATGTCAAGACACAGTAGCTTCACATTTTAATATTTTAGTGTAATAAGGATTTTTTTTTATTTTGTAGCAATGCATTTTAGCATACACTTGTATATCCACTGCTTAGCACATCCTACCATCTTCATTGCCAGTTTTCCCTTCGTTGAGACCATGAGTTACTTGACAGCAGGAACCAAACTCTACCCACATTGCCAGAGTTGTGAGCTCAACATGGGGATAGCGTGAACAGTAGAAAGCTATTCAAAAAATTTCCCTAAACCAATCAACCCATCAAACCAACAAAGAACTAAAAACCACCCAAGCAAAAGTCCACTGTCCTGAAGTTGATTCTGATGCAAAGCAATCTCTGAAGCATTTCCAAGGTCAAAGAACTTTGTGGGAGTAGACAGCCTCAATGTTCTCTTGGCTAATGGCTGATGCTTTGAACCCCTGCCCTTGTGGTGAGTAGTTCAACACTAGAGTCACGAGTTTATCTCTTACAAATTGTACGATGCTGCATAAATTGCTTAATTTTCTGAGTCAGGGTCTCTTTGTATCTGGAATGAAGAAATAGTCTCTCACATGGGGCTCTTGTAAGGGTTTTTGAACTAATACACGCGAAACTGCAAATACAGCCCCTAGCATGTAATATACTTCAAAACATGGTAGCAGTTTACGACATTTCCCAAATAAAGTATTGATAAATTAATTTCCCTCATGGATTTTGGTAAACTTCCTAAATAAGTTGTTATAGAAATATAATAAATGCTTGGTTCAATTCTTTCTCTCTTTTTTCAGATGTTCATCAGATTCATAATTTTGTTGGGGCAAATTTTATATAGAAGGTATCTGGCTCTGTTATTAAAATAACAACTCTAGACAATTTTGTTTCATATATAGGATTCTCAGATGACAAAATATTATAGAAATTGTGGAAAAGCATTTTCAACTGTTAGGATATTTCCTCCCAGGAAAAGTCTGTAATGATGTCCTCAACTTCATTTGCCGACTTCAACAACGCATAGCTGTCTCACTAAGTGATTGAGCAGACACATCAGGAGTGATTGTTACTAGTGGAAAGGACTTAGGGACTGAAATGCCACTAGTGATTGTGCTGAAGTGAGATAGCTTAGAAATCAGGAAAAGGCTACCACCTACACAATTTGCTTTGTATCTGAATGTTATTTCTTCTGCTCCATAATGTTCTGCATATCAAAAAGGGAGAGAGAAACAACCAAACGTTAAACGTTAGTCAAATAATATAATAGAGTTGGGGGGGTGTCATTTCTCTTACATATAGACCTAAGGTTACAATACAGCACATTTTGAGTCAGATATCCCAAGATGTACACATTTATTGATCACCATGTAATTATTAGCAACACCCTCATTCACTCTTGAGAAGTGACTTGGTGTGGAAGATAAGTTATATCATCAGACTATCTAGACACTTTATAAACCATAAAGAAAATGCCACTGGAAATGCATCATTTAAAGATAGTCAAATAATATATTCATCTCCTATTGCTACTGTAAAAATTACCCCCATCTTAATGCCTT
>NW_022111368.1:6500540-6529628 GCF_000313985.2 Echinops telfairi
TTTTTTTTCAGTGTTTTAAAGAAATCATGTGAAAATAACCACACAAACTCTCCAAAGCCTACCATGGAGGATTCATGGAAGTGTAAGTGTGGGGTGGGTGGCATGGAGGAAAAAAACCAATCGTCTGGAACAGACACATGAGTCACCAGTGTCCGTCACACGGAGCGTGAATCAACACTAAGCACAGCCCTAGAAGAAAGTCACCTATGAATATTCAAGAGTTTATCATACTAAAGAAGGGATGGAACAACCAGTCCTGAAAAAAATATCCTAGCTTTTATATTACCAAGGTGCTCTAAGCTTCCATGTAGCTCAAAACTGCTTTTCTTTTTCCTCTTTTGCTGTGTTTCATGGACATCGCAGCCTGTGGGAAACTTGGGCCAGGCGGTGGGACCCAGATCTGTACCACCTCCACAGAAACCATACATTCCTGGCTGCCAGCAATAGATATCGTTTCAGAAAAGCAATGAATTGGGAGCTGAGAGGGGATTGTTGGGTTTCTTAGAGACTTGGGGCCCAAAGAGACTGTGAATAAAAACGTGCCTGGGTCCCGCCAGGGTAAGGCTCTCAGGGTAGAATTCACTCCACCAGCACAGGTTCATGTGGAACATCAGACGGAAGATGTTTTAGGTTGATTCTTTTTAAGGACATACAGTCCTGGCTTGTGCATCCAGCCCCTTATAGTCAAGAGACCACAGAGGCTTCTAGTTTCTGCTCTTGTTCACAGAGTGGCCTGAGCTTTCCACTCCAACAGGTCCCTTGTTAGTGCTTCTTCTCTCCCACCATGCCCTGAACTTCCTGACTCACTTCACATCATCAGAGCAAACCACCAGTGCTTTTTCTGGTGGAGCCTCCGGGTGGATCTAGCAGCTGAGAGTTGCATTACCAGGGTTCCTTGTACACTGATTGCCTAATTCAAGTATAGAGACTCTAGTGGGGCTGTCAGGTAAGGGGTGCATTGCTAACCCTAAGGTTGGTGATTCAAATTCACTAGTTGTGCCTCAGGATAAAGATGAGGCCATCCTTTCCTATACAGGGGCACCATGAGTTTGAATCAACTTAATATCAGTAGGTTTTTAGTAACAATTGTGTGTGTGTATGTGTGTCTGTGCATAACTGGTACTAATTATATACATATATATATGGTATCTATTGTATGGAAGGGTATGTATACGCACACACATATATATCCTATGTAGTAATGTTTAAAAGAAAATGAAAATGAAATACCAATAATGTCAAAAATATTAATAGTTACTCGAATAATTCATCCAGGATGTTAACTTTATGTGAGAGAACTAAATTATAGAAGAAAAATAAAGAAAACAGGAAATTTTTGTTATGTTCTGGAAAGAATTTAGGAGCATAAATTAATGGCAAAATAAATAATGTCTTGAATATATAATTTGGAAACTCTTCTAAGAACTTTTAATATATTATCTAATTTGATTCTGTGAAACTCTAAATTAGATTTATTATTTCCATTTACATAAGAAACAACATGAAGATATAAAGATAATAGTGAACTTTTCTAATAGCATTCTTCTTCATAAGTGACTGATCCCAAAACAAAGAATAGCACTTAGTATTCTCCACATTACTTAAGAAGTGCATGGCATTTAAAATAGGACATTTCTGAAAGTTTAGACTCTATGAAATATTTTTGTTGTTGTCTTCGCCTTACCAATAAGGGTCTTTGGGGGAAACGTGAATGCATGCCTGGGAAAGATGTGGTGGTTTTGCATTGGGCTGCAATCCACATGACGGGCAGTTCTCCCTGGAGAAAGACTGGGCTTTCTAATCCTAGACACAGTTATGGTCTCATCGACTCAATGGCAGTGAGTTTTGAGATTGACTTCTTAGTCCTCTCTACAGATCTGTACATTCATTTAAAAACATCATAAGAAACTGAGTATCCCTTCGGCACTTATAGTTGATTGCAGTTTCACTTTGAGTCAGAAAAAAAGGTCATGAAAGATGCACATCAAAACATAGTACCCCTTAAAAAACAAAACAAAAAAAAAACACAGTACCCCTCAAACTGAGTATAACAATATCCCATCAGAAGTGATAAACTACAGAGGGAGGTTGGCCATAACAATGACATAGCCAAATGCCTTAAAGCATCCTGCTTACATCGATGAGCAGGGTATATAAGTGAATCAGGTGTAGATGATGGTTTCATACCCCAAGAGTCAAAGGCAAGGAGGAAACACCAGACTGAGTGCCAAGTGGAAGGAGATGGTACAAAACCAGCACCAACAGAGCACTCGCCAACTGAATCTGCACAGCAAGGCCATATGGAGACAAGGAAGAAACATCCCTTATCAGCCGGGGCAGCCAAGCCCTTATCAGCAGATGCAGCCAAGCAGAGCAACTCTGCATCCACTTTCTGAGCCAGGTAAAAGTGCTCTTTGCTTTGTGAAAGTTAAACGCAGAGCACTCACCTCCCATTCCAAACCCCAGTGCCAGAGGCCTGCAGACTGGAGATGCCCCTCCATTCCCTCATATATCCCCTTTGCATGCAACCATCGACTGCAGCTTGTGTACCATTGAGTCCAGGGACTGCTGGGGTCTGCCCTTTCCTTAGCACTTGTGATAAGGAGCTGCAGATCAGGAGAACCTACTTATTCACCTGGCCACCAGGGACCTTTGGGACAGTGGTGCCCATTCCTATGACCAGCCACCCACATGAAGTGTGCAATGACCTACATCTGTGCTGCTCCATCAAACCACTGGCACCAGGCTGCCACAAACCAGAGGTAATCACTCCTACACTCAGCCACTCACAGCAAGAGCCTGCAGACCCATAGTCACTCCTATTTCCTCTAATCAGCAATGCTGCACCTCTGAAGACTGGCTACACACCCACCCCCTGCATCATTCTAGTAGAAAAAGTCAAAATAGCAGGGTACAAGATCAAGACACAAGAACCGGTTGGATTCCTTTATGCCAACAAAGGGAATCAAGAGCACAGAAAACGACCCCACCCCCACCCAAATGCAAAGTATTAGGAACACTCTAATCAGAAAAACCAAAGACTTGTAAAAAGAAAGCTACAAACTCTACTGCAAGAAACAAAATGGACCCGTATAATCGGAAAGGCACACCAGGCTTGTGTACAGGAAGATTTAACATTTTAAAATATTCACACTAGCCAAAAAGATCCTTTCTGAAAATCAATGCCACACCATTCCTCTTAATTGTGTTACTCGTGGCACAGCAATTCATGATTTTCTGATTCAAAATGGCCAATACGAGTCCATTTCAGCCCACTACTAGGATAGAGATCTTTCTGTGTTCCATCTCATTCTTGACCACATCCAGTTTTGCTAAATTCATACTTCTCATTCCAAGTTCCAACCATGCTAAGCGTTTGCAGTTCTTTCTCTTCCCCTTGAGTCATACCCCATCAGCAACGAAGACCCGGAAGACGCCACTCCCTCAGTCGCCAACCAACGCACATCGCCATGGTGGTCTCCCCTCCAAGAAATCAGCTCCTCTTTGATTGTGACTGTCATTGGACCTGATGACCCCATGTGCGGGCAGTATGTCTGACAATGCTCTGCTTCCTTTGTGGAGGCTTTTAGTGCTTGAAAGGGCTTCACAGCTGGGCATGAGCCTTTCAGGAGCTTCCTCCTCCAAAGTGGGGAGTCAAGGCTTTCTACATTTTCTGTCCTTTGTCTGGAAGCTCTGATGACATCACTTTGGGTGACCTTGCTGGCGTTTGAAACACTAGTGATATAACTTCCAGCATCACAGCAACAGACAAGCCAACAGAGTATGACAAATTGTCAGATAAGTGGTGGAAAATCATATGATTTACTACGCAAGAAGAACACAATCAAGAGGAATGACATGGCATTCATTGTCAGAAAGGATCTTGCTAAATCCATCACGAAGTACAATGCTATCTGTGATCAGATTATATCTATTCACCGACAAGGAAACCTAATCAGTACAGCTATTATTCAAATGTATGCACCAAGCAGAAATTCCAGTGATGAAGAAATTAAATAATTTTACCAATGGATTCAGCCAAAATTGATCAAACATGCAATCAGTATGCATTGATAGCTATTGGTGATGAGAATACAAAAGTTGGAAACAAGAAGAAATATTAGCCAGAAAATATGGACTTGGTGATAGAATATGAAGCTGGAGATCCCATGATAGAATTTTGCAAACCAATGACTTGTTCATAGCAAATACCTTTTATCAACAACACAGAAGGTGACTATACACATAGACTTCTCAAGACAGAATACACAGATATCAGATGACTACAACTGTGGGAAGGCACAGTGGAGCAGTTTAATTTTAGAATATAAAACCAAACCAGGGGCTGACTGTGGAACAGATCATCAATTGCCCAAATGTAAGTTCAAGATAAAGCTGAAAAAATGATAACAAATCCACAGGATCCAAAAAATGACTTTGAGTCTATCCTACATGTATTTTGAGACCATCTCAAGATTTAACGCATCGAACACTAATGACAGGAGACATGATGAGCTGTGGGAGAACATCAAGACCATCATTCTTGAAGAAAACTAAGGTTCAATTAAAGGACAGGAAAAAGAGAGGATTAAAGTGGATGTCAGAAGAGACTCTGAAGCTTGCTGTTAATCATAGGTTAGCTAAAGCAAATGGAAGAAGGAATGGAGTCAAAGAGTTGAACAGAAAATTTCAGAGGGCACCTGGAGAAGACACAGCCAAATAGTATAACACAATATGCAAAGACCTAGAATTAGAAAACCCGAAGGGAAGAACACAATCGGCACATCTGAAACTGAAAGAACTCACGAAAAAAATGCAAGCCTCAAATTGCAATTTCGAAAGACTCTGGAGGCAAAGTATTAAATGATACAGCAAGCATCAGGAGAAGAGGGAAAGAATACACAGTCACTATACCAAAAAGAACTCATCAAAAGTCCACCATTTCAGAAGGTAACTTATGATTAAGAACCAATGTTGCTGAAGGAAGAAGTTCAAGTTGCATTGAATGCATTAGCCATCAACAAGGCTTCAGGAATGGAATGGGGATTCAGGAATCCCCACTGAGCTCTTTCAGAACATTGAAGATGCACTGGAAGTGCTCACTCGTCTATGCCAGGAAGTTTGGAAGAGAGCTACCTGCCCAAGTGACAGGAAGAGATCCCATTGCAAAGAAATGTGACCCAAAAGAATGTTCCAACTATAGAACAATATCATTGAAATTTCACACAATATATTTTTACTTAACATCATCTAACATCTCTTGCAACAACACATTGACAAGGAACTGCCCGAAGTTCAGGCTGAATTCAGAAGAGAATGTGGAACAAGGGATATCAAAGCTGATGTTAGATGGATCTTGGCTGAATGCAGGGAAGACCATGAAGATGTTTACTTGTGTTTTATGGACTATGCAAAGGCTATATTAAACTGTGGATAACCTTGAGAAGAATGGGAATTCTGAAACACTTCTTTGTGTTCATTTGGGAACATGGATCAAGAGACAATTGTGTAAACAGAACAAGAGCATACAGCATGTTTAAAATCAGGAAAATCGTACATCAGGTGTGCATCATCTCACACTACTTATTCAATCTACATGCTGAGACAGTCATCCGAGAAGCTAGATTATATGAAGAAGTGTGCAGCATCACAATTGGAAGAAAACTTAATAACAACTTGCTATATGCAGATGGCATAACCTTGCTTTCTGAAAGTGAAGAGGGCTTTAAACACTTGCTGATGAAGATCAAGGATTGCAGCCTTCAGTATGGATTACAACTCAATGTAAGGGAGACCAAAATCTTCACAACTGGACCAATAGGTAACATTATGAGAAATGAAGAAGAGGTTAAAGTCGTCAAGGATGTTGTCTTACTTGGATCCAGAATCAATGTTCATGGAAGCAGCAATCAAGAGATAAAAAGGCATATTGCATTAGGTAAATCTGCTATACAAGACCTCTCTAGAGTATTGAAGAGCAAGCATGTTACTCTGAGGACTAAGGTGCACCTGACCCAAGCCATGGTATTCTCTGTTGCATCCTACGTTTTGAAGGTTGGACATTGAACAAGGAAAGCCATAGAAGAATGGATGTATTTGAATTGTGGTCCTGAAGAAGAATATTGAAAATACCATGGACTTCCAGAAGGCCAAACAAATCTGTCTTGGAAGATGTAAGGCCAGAGTGCTCCTTAGAGGCAAGAATGGCACGCCTTCATTTTACATACTTTGACCGTATTGTCAGGAGAGACCAGACCCCGGAGAAGGACACGATATTTGGTAAAGTGGAGGAATAGAACAAGGAGGAAAGCCCTCAACAAGATGGATGGACACAGCGGCTGCAGCAGCGGCCTGGGGCCCGGGAACAGTTGTGAGGGTGGACAGGACAGGGCAGTGCTTCCTTCTGTTGTGCAGAGGGCCGCTGTGGGTCGGAGCCCACCTGATGGAACCTAACAACTGCACACAAAAAGGTCTATAGCTATAATCCCCAATCCCGATTTTAACAGAAATCTTTCACTAGAGAGGAAGACCAAATTCCAACTTCAGATGGAAATAAACAAGGCTCTGGATAAATAACATGTTACTGCAGGAAAAGTAAGTGGACGGCTTACACCACTTGATTCCAGAACCGATTGAACGCTCTTGGTAATCAAAACAACCTTTCACTGGTATAATGACAGACATAAAGACCCATCGAACAGTTGAGAATCTAGACAAAAACCTAGCAACCTCTGAACATATGATCTTCCCAAAAGGTCCACATTTCATTAAAAGGGGAGGAGACCGTCTTTAACAAATGGTGCTGAGAAACTGCATGCCTATCTGTATGAAAATGAAACAGGGCCACTATGCATACCACACCCCAAAAATAATTTAAGTTGGATCAAAGACCAAAATACAAAACCTAAAACTGTGATGACTATGGGAAAAATATCAACAATGCTAGAGGCCCTGGTATAGGGTATAAACAGAATACCAAACAACTAAAAATGCACAAGCAGAATAAAATGGACAAGATAAATTATTGGATTTCCTAAAAGTTAATACTTATATTCATTAAAAGATTTCTCCTGGAAATGCAGGGAATCCAAGAGAGATGAACCCCTCAGAACCAGTGGTGAGAGTGGCAATACTGGGAGGGTGGAGGGAAGGTGAGGGAGAAATGGGGAACAGATTACAAGAATCTACATAGAACCTCTTCCCTCAGGGACAGACAGCGGAGAAGTGGGTGAAGGGAGACGTCAGATGGTGTAAGATATGACAAAATAATAATTTATACATTTATCAAGGATTCATGGGGGAGGGGAAGAGGGGAGCAGGGAGGGAGGGAAAAAATGAGGAGCTGATACCAAAGGCTCAACTAGAAAGCAAATATTTTGAGAATGAAGATGGCAACATATGTACAAATGTGCTTGACACAGTGGATGGATGTATGGATTGTGATAAAAGTTGTACGAGCCCCAATAAAATGATTTTTTAAAAAGATTTCTCCAAGAAAATTAAAGAGAACCTACAGATGGGGGCGGGGAGATTATGCTGCACCATTATCAAACAAAAGCCTTATCTCTAAAATTACAAATAACTTCCAATACTTCCATAACTAAGAAAACAAGCAAAAAAATTAACAAGCAGACAAAGGATATGAAAAGACTCTTAATCAAAGGAGCCATTGAAGCAGTTAACAAACTCATTGAAGACATTCTTGGATCTTTTGGAGTTTGGAGCCAACTAATCCCTCATTTGAATGTGTTGTCTTTGAGTGTTTTCCAAGTGACTCTAAAGGCAGCTAGTTCTTAATGGGCTGTAGACAGGAGATGGCTCTGCTGTAGGTTCAGCCTGCCACGGAAGCCACGCTGACACTTGGACTATATGATCCAGCGGATCTAGTGGTACTTGAATTGGCAGTGGCAGAGAGAGATGTAGTTTTGGGTCTTTAGCAGACCTCTATTGGTAAATCACAAAGAAGACACTTAAGATTTTGGAGCAAAGCCTTGCCATCCTCTGCAGATAACTACTCTCCTTTTGAGAAACAGCTTTTGGCTCTTTACTGGACCAATGTTGAAACTGCATGCCTCACCATGGGCCACCAAGTCACCATGTGGCCTGAGTTGTCCATCATGAACTGGGTATTGGCTGACCCAAGAGTCATAAAGTTAGATATACAAGAACAGGCTAAAGCAGAATAGGAAGGTACAAGGAATTTACATGGAAATGTGACTCAGATACCCATGGTCTCCATTCCTGTCACTGTACATCCCTTCTCTCAGTTTGCACCTATGGCTTCATGGGGATTTCCTTATGATCAGGTGGCTGAGGAAGAGAAAACACATGCTTTGTTTGCAGTTAGCCCCACAGTCACTGCTGGTGACTTCTCTGAAGGATTGTGATCAAGAGAAATCATTCCAATGGGTAGAATTTTGAGGAGTGCACCTCGTTGTTTATTTTGCTTATAAACTGCACACTACTTCATGGATTGTGTTCAATGTAGTCAAAGACTTTCAAGGAGTTGGAAAACTGGTGACAAGGAGGTATGAGGAAGAAGAATGTGGCTAGACCCCTTTGAATTGATCAGAAAATGAAGATATTTGTGTTACATGCTCACCAAAGGGTTATCTTGACAAAGGAGGGTTTGGGCAATCACGTGGATAGGAAGACACATTCTGTGGAATATTCTGACATCTTCCCCCACCCCTCATGTACTCACGGGCAAAGTGGCCACAGTATGACAGGATGAAGGCTATGCATGGACTACCACTCATGAAAGCTGACTTGGCTACTGCCACTACTGAATGCCCAATGTGCCAGCAGCAGAGACAACACTGAGCCTGTGATAGGGGACCATTCCTCTGGGAGAGCAAGTAGGTACCCGATGGCACGTTGATTACATTGATCCAATTCAATCATAAAAGGGCAGGATTTTGTTCTTAATGGAATAGACATTTAATCTTGATATGGATTTGCCTTCCTGCACAGAGTGCTTCTTCCCAAAATGATCATTTATGGATGTACACAATGCCTTATCCACTGGCAAGACATGCCACACAGTATTGCTCCTGTCAAGTAACTCATTTCACAACAAACAAAGTGGGATAATAGGTGCATGTTTATGGTATTCACTGGCTTTTCCACGTTCTCTATCATCCTGAAACAACAGGCTTGAGAGAACAATGGGATAGTCTTCTAAAGCCACAATTATGGAACCAGTTAGTTAGCAATACCTTGCAGAGTTAGGACACTGTTTTGCGGGAGACTATCTGCTCTTAGCCAGCGGCAATACATGGGGATGGTTTTCCTATCATCAGGACTGACAGGTCCAGGAACAAAGGGGTAGAAATGGAAGTGACTCCACTTACTATTACTCCCAGTTCCCCACTCAAACATTTCCTTTTTGCTTCCTGTCCCTGTGACTCTATGTTTTTCAGGGCTGGAGCTCCTAGTTCCGTTGGGATGAATATTCCAAACTTGAGCTATAATACTGAATCCCGTGAATGCCCCCAGGCTCTTTGGGCTTCTCCTGCCTCAGAGTCAACAGACAAAGAAGGGAGTTACCTTACTGAGTGGTGCGATTCATCCTGATTACCAAGAGGAAATCTAAAAATAGACTTCATAATAAATCTAAAATGAATCCAGAGAATCCAAGAGATTCCTTCAGATATCTTTAATATTTTTCGTAAACTACAGAAACCCAATTCTGACATGACTGCTAAAGGCCAGCGTCTTCACAGATGAAGGTTTGGGTTACCTTGTCAGGCAAAACACCATGACCAGCTTAGGTGGGTGCTGAGGACGAATGTGGAATGGAGTGGATGATGGAAGAAGGTAGTCATACATACCAGCTGTGACCATGTGTTCATTTGCAGAAACGAGGACAGTTACTCTTATTAGTACTTCCTTCTCATACAGATGCACTGGATATTTTTATTTTGTTCATTTGCAAAATATAAGATGTAAATGAGGTTAGCATATTTTTGATCATATGCATGTTAGATGTATCATGTTGGGCATAAGTATAACTATGTTTAATTAGAAAATATGTATCCTTTAAGGAGATATATACAGGTTACAAGTTAGCAAGGGATTGTGTTAGATTTTGTGTCAACTTGGTTTGGCCAGGGTGGTTTGGAAGATAAGACGCCTATTAAGTCTGCAATTATCTCCATAATGGAATCAGTAAAGAGCAGTCAATCAGTTGCAGTCATATTGGGGTAGGATACAGTAAACCATAGTCCTGATGCAATCAATTGAAAGAATGTTTCATTAGAGATGTGACCTACCTCCAAATAAGTGGACCCTGTAGAATATGTTCATTGCTTTTTGTGGGGTCTGGATCCTATATCTGACCCAGCAACTTCTAGTTCTTTGGACATGAGCCAATGGCCTACCATATTGCCTCCTGGTCCTGGGAGTTGCCTGTGGCCTACCGTTAACTATTGTCCTTGGATTCACTTACCTCTGTAGCCACAAACCTGAAGTACTGACTTTTGATTCACTTACCTCTACAGATCTTCCTATTGATCTTAAATTCATTAGACCCTGCAATGTGTGAGTCAGAAGAAGCCTCTGTCCCAACAGCTGACCCGTGGTCTTAGAGCCTATCTGCACTTGGCATTGTCCACTTCTACAACTGTGTGAGCCATTTTCTTGATATAAATTTCTTTCTATGTAGACATATAGAAGACTCATGCTTTTTTGACAGTTAGGTTTTGTGTCAGTATGATTTGACTAGGATTCTTGGTAGACTAGAAGTTGAGAACATCCCCATAGTTTGCTCTAACTGTAATTTTTTATTTTTAATAATCAAAATGTAATCAGTGCCATGAAGGTTTCCTTTATGAACAGTCAAATAATTGTGACAAGATTAATATGGATTTCTTCTCTCATATTTGGGATATGTCATCAGGATAGACCAGTCCCTGGAGAGGGACATCACGCTAGATAAAGTGGCAGGTGATTGAAAAAGAGGAAGATTTTTTATTTTATTTTAATAAATCATTTTATTGCAGGGCTCTTATAACAATCCATATGTCCATTGTATCATGCACATTTGTACATATGTTGCCACCATCCTTTCCAAAATATTTTCTTTCTAATTGATCCCTTGGTATCAGTTTTTTTTTCCTTCCTCCCGCACTCTTCCACCCTCATGCACCTTTGATAAATTATAAATTATTGTTATTTTCATATCTTACACCATCTTTTGTTTCCCGTCACCCATGTGTCTATTGTTCATCACCCTAGGGTTGGGGGGGTCAGGATGGGGTTATACATCAATCATTGTGATCGGTTCGCCCCCCCCCCACCTTCCCCCTCCCCTCATGGTATCACTACTCTGATTACTGTCCCTAAGGGGTTTATGTCTTGGATTCCGTGTGTGGAGAGCTTTTATCTGTACCAGTGTATATATTCTGCTCTAACCGGATTTGTAAGCTAGAACTGGGGTCATGATAGTGCGGAGGGGTGGCGGGTGGAAGGAAGCAGTAAAGAACTAGAGGAATATTGTATGTTTCATTGGTGCTATACTGCAAGGAGGAAGATTCTTGAAAACATGGATTGACACAGTGATTGCAGCAAGAGAATCATACATAATAATTGTAAGGATGACACAGAATCAGGCAATGCTTCATTCAATTGTACAGAGGATTCCTTTAAATTGGTATTGACTCAATGGCACTTAACAACAACAATTGTAACTATATAACACAATGTTGCAACAAAATTATTAATAAACAAAAATTTATGATTGGATATATAAACAGGTAGGTATGCTAAAAAGGCATGGGATGATAAAAGGGGAACATATTCAACTTCAGATAGAGGCTTGTTTTGATATTTCTAACTACATTATTTTTGGTGGTCCACTTATTTTAATATAGAGAGTAGACCACAGAGGGGACATATCTTAAAAACTTCTCAGATCAAACACTGAGGAATGAATCTTCTAGCTTTAAAGTAAAGGACCGATGTTGCTCATAAAGATAATGCTCTGCATTCTACTCTGGTGAATAGAATCTCGGTTCTTAAAAGATTGCAATAACCATCTAAGGTATGCTTGGTGTCTTTCTATCTGGAGCGAAGGAGAGTGAAAAAAAAAAAGATTAAAGGGAGCAGTTTGTCCAAAGGATTAACAACGAACCCCATAAAACTCAAAAGGACCCGTATGGCACTGTAAGTTAGGCATTGAGTTGATATCTGCAAAGTTGATGATTCCAAGCCTTTCGTCACTCCCGGGATAAAGATGAAGCTGTTGACTCTGGTAAACATTTGCAGCTTCAGGAATGGGAACCCTGTGCGGGCCATTGTGAGTCAGGGTCAGCTGGACGGCAGTGTGTTCAGTTTGATCGTCAGGAACTATAGCCTATACAACAACCCTTCAACCAGAAGAACTAAATGGTGACTAGCAGTTACTATTGTTCTGCCTGAAATCATAGCCCAGGGTCCTGAACAGATAAGGAGAAAACTACAAAAAGTCAAATTCACAAAAAAACGAGACCGACAGAGACTGGGGGAACCCCTGAAACTATGATCTTAAGATATCCTTATGACCTAGCAATGAAGTCACCCCAAGAGAACACTTTTCAGCCAAGCAATAGACTGGCCCATAAATAAAAAGTATCCCACAGAGGAATGTGTTCCTTTCAATATTAAATTAGACAAGCTCACCAGGACGACCATTTTTCAAAAGCAAAAATGAGAAGGCAGAAAGGTGTAGAAAATTTGGACAAAAAGAAATGGCAAAAGAGCAGAATGGGGAAAGTGCTGACACATTGTGGCAGATACAAATGATGTCATGGGAGGCTTTAAGTATAAACTATTGAATGGAAAATGAGTTCATTCCATAAACCTTCATATAAAGCACATGCACACCCACACATGATGCATGCACACACAGAGAATTAAGAATTAATGGACAGTAGTGTCACCTTTTCTGATATTTATATATTTATCACCTTCAGACACTGGCAAATTGACAGTTTCCCTCTCATTCTATTGTTAATATGTAGCAAGCATGATCTTGTGAATGACAACTCTCCTCTCCTGTCTCACATCTTATCAGTCAAATAAGAGGGGTAATGATGGCCGACCTTTTTGATATAAGTGAAATCAGATCATGTATGTTACTATTTTTAAACAAATGAGTCGATCTTTCTTCTCTAGTCCCACATAGCTTTGTTAACACACATCTTATACCATATGAGGGTAATCCTCATCTATCTCTACAATTGAACAAAGAATTTCTTAATTGACATCAACAACAGCCTCAGCTCTGTCATATTTTAAAAACTGTCTGACACAGTTGGCTTGTGTAAGCCTAGATGATGAATGAGTGATGGGCCAATGAGTGCTGTGGGTCTTCTTCAAATATGAGGCATTGATGGGTTCCTTTGTCTGGTATGGACCGTCTAACCTAGTTCATGTTTTCCCTAAATAATAGACTGTTGAGACATTCTAATTGGGTAAGAAGGTGAAAGTATTAAATTGTTGAAAGGTGTGAGGTAAAAAGCCCTTGCCACAGGACTGCAGGAAAGATGGATTTGTCAGAACATCAGGCTACGCACTGGGTCAAATATCAGAGTCTGTTCTCTTAGCAAGAAATCAATGGACTACTTCAGCATCACATGCTGAGTATTCCGCTTGTTTGCCAAATGAGAGGATGTTACTTCCCTTATATTTCTGCCTTAGACTTTCATATTAGAGATATATGCTGTGACATAGGGCTTTTTTATACATACATGTACAAGTACACACCAATACAGGTTTTATATAACTCTTAATAATTTTCATTCTGTTGCATTAATTTATAATTCTAATTATAACACAGACATATAACAATAGCTTTTCTAGAACTTTGAAAGATTACTATTGTTAAGTATTTGTATTCTTTTTTTTAAATCATTTATTTGGGGGCTCATACAATTCTTATCACAAGCCATACATCCATCCATTGTGTCAAGCACATATGTACATTTGTTGCCATCATCATTCTCGAAACATTAACCTTCTACTTGAGCCCTTAATATCAGCTCCTCATTTTCCCCCTCCCTCCCCACAATGCTTTAAAAATCATGAAATAAATGGCAATGATTGGACACCTGCAGAGATCATTACATATTTTTAAATTGCTTTGCCTTGAAGGTAGCAAACACTGGGAAAACACACACACACACATATATACATACATATATGCATAAACCTTCTAAATTTTTCCCCTAAATTTTTAAAAATATATCTTTGGGAAAATAACTTTAAAGAAATGTTTAAAGTTTATCTTTTTCTCTATCCTAATTCTTCCTATGGCTAGAAGGAATAAAATATTATTCAGAACATCTCTATGACCAATATTATTTAGAAGAAAACAGATCAACCCAACTATGCAAAACTTTGGTTGTAATGATCAGTATACTCCACTCCACTTCTGAAACAGCCTGATTAAATGAATATGATCAATCCCAGTCACTGCAGTTGTGTTCTGTCCAATTCTGATACAAATCACAGAGTGCAGTACTACTTCCCTGACCCTAATTAACCACCAGAGCCAGGCAAGATCTTTAGTTAAGGGCACAGGCTTTCAGACTGCCAAGTTCTCCAAGAGTGCAAATGCCAGCTGCAAGCTTGGCAGTGCCCGAGCTTGTAATGTGCTTGTTGTATATTTGAGGGCTTCCCACCCACCCCTCTGGATGCCAGCTATAAACTTATAGATCCCCAAGTTTATTTCATTTATGTTGGCTGGTTCTGGCTACTCTCGCAGGTTCTTAAATTAATTAGAATGGCCTGAAGAATTCCAGAAAGGGTTATACTTATCCATTGTAGTTTATTTTAGGGGTTAAAATAACATACAATGGAAAGACCTAAAGGGCAAGGTCTGAGAATGTACCCAAAGAGGAACTTCCAAGTCCCAAGAGGGAATGTATTACTTTCATGCACTTGATGCCTTCCATCAAAAAGGAAGCCCACAAAGTATCTATGTTCAGAGTTTTCTCATTGGGCCATAATTCATAAAGTATAATTAATTGAGTCATTCTCCAACTGCCTGTTCCCCAATTGCAGCCCTGACTATGCAAGGGTCAACTCACTAGCATCAGCCCATGGTATCATCTAGGGCATAAAAGATACTTCGATCACAGGGCAAATCCCAAGATTTGAGACACTAGGTTTCAGACCAGAAACCAAGACCAAAGAATAAATTAAACTTAATTTTTTAAAAAAAGTGTCAATATTTTGATAGCACCCCAATGGATTATCACAACGAAGTACGCCATCTTTAACAACTTCACAGAGACCCACACTGTGTGTAAACTCTCAGTCTGGAACAAGGAATGCTACTCTGTTAGCAAAGAGAAGGCAAGTAGAGGGTCTTTCAATGCTCCCAACTACGATGGCTAGCGATCCACTGAGAACCACCATCATGTGTGTGACTATGTCTGGATGTGATAAGGGTGGAACACTCCCACTCCAGATTTCAAAGTGCAGTGGAACACTCCCACTCCAGATTTCATAGTGCAGGGGAACAGATCAGGGAACCTAGCCCTAGATTCAGCCCATCTCGGGTCCTAACTCTCTCCAGACATTGTAGGTCTGGGTCCATGTATTTGGCCCTTAATCCAAAGAAAGGGCTTCTGTATACATACCTAGAGAACCACATTTTACAAACCAAAACCCAAACCCATTGTCGTCAAGTTGATTCTGACTCATGTCGACCTTATAGGATAGAGCAGAACCGCTCCGTGAGGTTTCCAACACTGTGAACCATGATGGAATCAGGCTGCCACATCTTTATTGCAGAGAGCAGCTGGGGGCTGTGAGTGGCTGACATTTTCATTAGTAGCTGAGCGCTTTACCCACGGGATAATCATGGCTCCTCCAGTCTATGCATTCAAGAAAAGTAGTTGTAAGTGACTTTCTGGGTCCGCTGAGGAAACGAAGGGCCAAAAAAGCAAAATCAGACTTTATGCTTTGACCTTTAGTAACATTGTGCTACAGCTTCTGAATATTTAATTATACCACTTGAATTTTCTTCACAAGCACTAGTATACCTTTCAGATGCATAAGCCTGTATTTCCTGGGTAGATTTGCTGGGCCTTGTCTTGTCTGTACCAGTCCTTTTAATTAGCCCTCTCTTCAGCTCCTCGCCTCTTTCCCTGGGCCAATAGGCACTGCTCCTGCTTATTTCCCCTCTGGACAAGGGGAAACCAGGTTCACAGAAGCCAGTCACAAGACCTGTTCAAAAAGAAGCGTTTCCTTATGGAAGGCATTGTGGGAACCTCGAAACTCCTCAGAGTGGAGTGATGCCCATAATCATTTGTTTAACCAATATGCACATTCCTATTATATGACAGGCCTAGGTATAGGAAATCCACCAGGGAATAGAATTATTACCTACTTCACAGTGATTCTAGGCCAGTGGGTGACACAGATAAACAAGTAATCACATGTGATTATATGTAACTACATATTATTACTCTTTGGAGTATTGTTAAGCAGAATATTAAGAGAAAAGGGGTCAAGGAAGGCCACCCGAAGAGAAGGCATGTAAGCTGTGTCTTGAAAGCTAAATGGAAATTCCCATCCTGTGGGATGTGCAGGACATAGTGAAATCATCTCAGGCCCGAGGGATAATTTTGGCAAGTCCCTACAGATGAAGGACCATGGGTTGTTTGAAAAAGAATCAATACAATTGAAGAGCCAGAGAAGAAGTGAAGAGGAAATCGGTGGGGGGGTGGGGGGGGTGGGGTCTGGAAAAGACCACGGTCATCCTAGTTTATCAAACCTGGTCTCTTTAGCTGAGTGTGTGAAACCACATCACAGTCAGGATTTCTAACTTAATTTTGATGTCACTGAAAAGCGATCTTAAAGTTCACAAAGGCAAATGACAAGGGGCTGCTTCTTGGAGTCTTTTTGAGCTGCCTTTCTTGGGTGAAGGGTGTTGATTCACATTTTCACTTGTGGAAAACACCTTTATCTGTGGGCTGCCTGACCCCTTTGTACACATCAATCTGGTTTTTCTTTCTCTGATCTTCAGGCCAGAAACCTTAAAGGGATATATATTAATGCATACAAAACGGGGGTAATTTGTTCAAATCAGCATCATCTCTTCCTTTACTTTCAAAAGTGCTGTACTGGACCTGATGTTGTGTGTCCAAAATTGTAGAGCAGGAGGTTAAAGTTAGCCCCTGGGGAATGGTTGACTCCAGAGGCTGTATTCCTTTCATTGAGCCATGTTCTCACTCGAGAGTTGGTCGATGATAGAACGCACACACTACAGGGAAGTTGGTACCAACATGTAGTGAGGTTTTAAGACAGAGTAGAACTGCCCCATAGAGTTTTCAATACTGTAAATCTTTACAGAAGTAGTCAGCATGATCGTTTTCCCACAGAGAAACTGGTAGATCACTACCACTGACGTTGCCATGAGCAACCGAAAGCTTAAGCCAATGCATCACCAGAGACCCTTATTAAATAATAAAACATCTTACAAGGAAAATTAGTTGCAAACAAGACAACAGTATATTTCGAGGTAGCATAAGTTTTCCTGTACTTTGCTGCTACTTCAAGGACTCGAGCTATGCAACATGGTTCTCATTGGGAGTAAAATGTTTCCTTCATGAAATTATAAAGGTGAAGACAAAACAATTTGTATTTGTTGAAAACATAATGCCATCCATAATGAGTGAGATAATTTGGGATCCGTAGAGCTCAAAACCACTGTGGACATTTCAAGCTAAATTTCTGGTTACTGATATGAAGAATACATTTACCCATAAACTCTTACTATATTTTTTCCCGGGAAAAGGTTATTTCTGGTGAATGAACACCGGTTTCTTGTCAGTATGTTTTGACAAGCACTAGTTGCTATCAAATGTTAAGAGCAAGCACAGTTCTGAAGCCTGCTTTTAAATGGTGGCCCGAAAAACTAAGGGTGTGACTTGGTTCAAAAAGTTCTTTAAATGCCTTTTCTTCATTGGATGTTAAGAGCCACAGGATGAACTTTTAACACAATTTAAGAGGAAGAAGTGTTTTTATAACCTGCTTAAAATATTTTATACCTATTTGGATAGGCATTAAAAAATTCAAAGGTCAATTTTGAAAGGCAATGGCCAAAAGTTTTTAAAAAATGATCCATGTGAAAGTACTAAAATATACTTTTCAATCAGTCTATCTACATGCATGACAAAGCAACAACACCGACTTGCCCTTTAATTGTCTTTATATAGTGATATATTTGTAGATGTCATCTATATTCTATGTACAGACATCATAGGCATGGCACTTTTCTTACTCATTTGATGAATCTGTCGTAAAAAAAAATCCTTTCATCCTACGTCTTTACAGTAAGCGTCTAGATTTGAATCTGAGAGCTCTGTAGGAATACAGCTCTAGACATGCCCAAGTAATCACAATTCAAGGATGGTTGTGAGAAAAAGCAATATGTGTACAAGGATCCTCTGCAGAGGTTGTAAAAATGAATAGGGATTCAGGCAGGTCCTATGCGGAAGATTGGTGTTTTTGTTGTGGTTAAAGAGTTGGTAGAATTTTGGCAGAAATAATGTGTTAGACCGAGTTCTCTAGAGAGGCCAAACCAGCAGCTCCTGTCTGTGTACGTGTATCGAACGAGATTGATGTCACGAAATGACTCACACAGTTGTAAAAAATGGTTAAGTCCAGGCTGATTCAAGACTGTGGGTCAGACATAAGCTAATGGCTTCTTCTGACACCTGTGTTGGCAGTGGCTGATGAATTGGAAGCAGGAAGACCACAGGCTGGTGAATTCATCCACAGAGGTGAGTGGATCCAAAGTTTGCAGATGGCTCTGGGATTAGTGGACAATATGACAGGAAGTCAATGAACCAAGTGCAGTAGAGTCATCCTAGTACGCTAGCTTCCACATACTGTCCGTCTATGCTAAGAGTAGGCCACATCTTGAATAAAAACTCCCTCAATTGAATCAAGAGTGTAACCAGGAGAATTACTTGGATGCTTCTCAAAAGATCTCAACATGGTGACTTCATGGGAGAATCCATGGTTCACCCAACAGGACATAAAACTTAAATATCACAAGCAGATATGAAGTAAAAAGGTAATCCAGGTAGATTCAGTGTCTGGACAAAATTGTGACTAATAGGCAGTCTAATCAGTAATCATTTATTCACTTTGACATGAATAGAAATCACATAAAGAAGACAAAGTAGCAGTGGGAATTTAGACCAAGTTTCAAGGACTCTTGAGTGGCTAGCAAAGAACGTTGAAATTTATTGATGATATTATCATTTAAGATTTTAAGGTTGTTGTTTTTTTAACTGGGAAATGTCTTGGCTTATGTATGTTGGCTAAGGGTAATTTGATAGAAGTGAGAACTCAATACAAAAAGTGAAGAATTATCAGACAATTTCAAGTCAGTAAGAAAGAAAGTAACCAGAAAGAATCAAAGTTATAACTAATTTAATTACAACCACACTTGCCAGTCATTTGAAGCTAGCACTCAGGTGAGAAATAATGAGATCCAGATATACGAGTATGGCAATGGAATTTTTAGGTCAAAAGAATGTTTGTGAAAGGAAGGTCTGGCAGTATTCAGCTACAGAAAGGACGGGGGTGGGGGTGGGGGGAGGGGGGCCTGTTAAGTGAAGATAACCTGGAATCGGTGACAGTTGTGAATTGATCAAGAACAGGCTGTGGTAATGGGATAAAAAGGAAGTCTGAGGAACAAGGAGGACAATTGAGAGTGTGCTGGGGCTGGGCTGGGGGAGGGGGGAGCGGACTTTACCAAAAACGTAAATAAAGCCATCATATCACCAATGGCATCAAATCTAAACTCCTCTGCTCTCTTGATCACTGATAGCCCTGTCCACCACCTCCACATCAGAGGAATATGACGCACGACCTGTCCACTTGGTCTTTTAGCCCCTAGCTCAGGCTGTTGGCTGATAATTACCTCTCATACTTTTGTGTTGTTCATTTCCATATGCTTATCAATCAATCGTCTGTTTTCATAGTCTATCCTGACTCATTTATGGCAATTCATTTTGTTTCTCTTCTCCTGTCTCTTTACATTTGGAGGGAGGCTTGGGTCGTGTTGACTGCATACCTCCCTTCATCTGCCATGCCTTCTTGGATGCCTCTGATAGTCTGAACTCTGTGCTTTAATCTTCCTCAGTGTTGTTCCCACAACTCCATAACATTTCCCAAGGACAGAGAAAATGGTGTGTACTTACTTTAAGTGTCAAGGATCCTAGGAAAACATCTTGTACATATTTTTAAATCACACCTACCGTATATACTTGTGTATAAGCCAAGTTTTTCAGCACATTTTTTAATGTAGGTGCCTCAGCTGATATTTGGGTCGGCTTATACTCCAGTATATACAGTTTTTGTTGCATTGACTCAAGAGACAACTCTAACCAAATCCACTGCCTTTGAGTCAGGAGGGTGCAAATATTTACAGTAGTTGACAGCCTCCAGCATAGCAGTTGGTGGATTTGAACTGCTGACCTTGCAATTAGTAGTCCAGTGTTTCCCTGCCAGCACCCCCATGGTTCCGTCAAAGATTGATACTGGGGGACATGGGATCCTTATTTTCTTACAAGTACATACATACTGAAGATAAATTGCCACTGACTATTTTACCTTACTCAAAGAATGGATTGACCCAATGACCACAGCAATAGACTAAAACATACTAATGATCATGCAGATGGCACCGGGCCAGGCCCCATTTTGTTTTATTGCGCATACGATCACCAAGAATCAAATGGATGGCAAGTAACCACAGAAGATATGAAATTTCCAGTTGGTAAATATTCTGTTGTTGTATGCCATACAGCAAAGAAAGCAAAAAACAAAACACAAACAACCCAAAAAACAATAAAAGAGGCTTACAAACTATGTTATAAAAGGTTTAAAATATTAATGAAAAATGTTAAAGAATACCTGGTTAAAAACAGAAACAATAAAATGGTTGATTGACACATACCCCATGAAAAGACATCTCGCATTGAGAAAATCTGCTGCCATAGTCAATTAATATGGCCCATCTAGCCAGAACTCCTTCTGTGCTGTATTACAGTTCTGGACTCTCTGCCTGGGGCTATCATCCCATCTTGGAGGAAGTTCTCTGCTGCACTAATGGATAGGATTAAAACCAAAAACTCCCTGCCGTCAAGTCAATGCTGACTCACAGTGACTCTATAGGACGGGGTAGAACTACCTCTGTGAGGTTCAGAGACTATAACTCCCCCCCCCCCAATTTTTCCAGGCCTGGGTGAAAGAGAAAAATATCACTCCTACCTTCCCTGGTTTCCATTCTCTTTATTAATCAACACACTCAGCTTTCAATCACAAACTTCTATATTAATGAAGAAGAAGCTAGGGAGAACAATTCTTTTAAATCCTCAACACATTCAAACCTCTAGCTCATGACAGTTTTATGTTTCTTTCTTTCTTTTAGATCATTTTATTGGGGGCTCATACAACTCTTTATCACAATCCATACATACACCCATTGTGTATCAAGCACATTTGTACATTTGTTGCCATCATCATTCTCAAAACATTGGCTTTCTACTTGAGCCCTTGGTATCAGCTCCTCATATTTCCCCTCCCTCCCTGATCTCTCCTCCCTCATGAACCCCTAATAATTTATAAATTATTATTATTTTGTCATATTTTATACTCTCCGATATCTTCTTCCTTCACCCACTTTTCTGCTGTTCATCCCCTAGGGAGGAAGTTATATGTAGATCCTTGAAATCAGTTCCCCCTTTCTACCCCCGCTTCCCTCCACCCTCCCAGTATCGCCACTCTCACCATCGGTCCTGAAGGGATCATCTGTCCTAGATTCCCTTTGTTTCCAGTTCCTATCTGTACCAGGGTACATGCTCCGGAGACTGTAACTCTTTATGGGAGTTGAAAGCTCTGTCTTTCTCCCGAGGAGTGGCTGGTGGTTTTGAATTGCTGACCTGGTGGGTCCCAGGCCAATGCATCATCACTATGCCACCTGGGCTATTCAATGGATAGAATTAGGATTAGGGTGGGATTAAGACCGACTTTAGTAGAGGGTGTTAACGAAGTGATGCCCTTTGTTTCCTTAGGGACATCTTTAAGGCTGTACTACAGAGTGACATAAGACATGATCTGCTTTCTTTGGGGGTATGGTATGTTATAAAACAGCTACACCTCCTTCAGAGACATTCCTCAGTGTATAAGAGCTATCTAGAACACAAGGACCATTGGAAAAGCACTTCCAAGTTCACGGTCTGAAGTGTCTAAGGCCATGGAGATGAGATGCACCCAAAACTATGGCACAGAGGATCAGAGGAAACGAGCTAAGACTCTGGGGTGCCTTCTCCTCATCTGGTCTGAGATTATGTAATTGCGAGACAGAGCAAGAGGTGTGCTGGCTTCCTGACCCATGGAGGTAAAGGACAATGGACCACAGGACTGAGAGCCTGAGAGCCGGAGAGAGACTTGGCTGTCGATGGAGCAAATAAATGACTCTATTCTTACTGTTTGCTGACCCTGACTTCTACCCTTTTAGCTTCCCTACTAACCCCCTTCACTGTGAGTCCTGTGTGGCCATCACAACAAATTGTTGAATGCAGCATAGATGTAGAGGGGCACAGGAGGATTAGTGTTGGACTAGGTAAAGAAGGATGGACCATGGAGGTTGTCTGTCCTCTGCTTCATAGCAATAGGGAAGTCAAAAGAAGTCAGGTATGTCCACGCCCATTGCAAAGACATCGTTGAAGAACAAGGATGTCACTTTGACGACTAGTTTGTGCCTGACCCAAGCCATCTTCTTGTCAAGTCACCTCCTATGTATGTGGAAAGTTGCACAATGAATAAAAAAACCTGAAGAAGAATCAAGGCCAGTGACTTGCGGCATTGGCAAAAAAAACTATTAAAAGTACCATAGACTAGCAAGAGGACAAACAAATCTGTCTTAGAAAAAGTACAGGTAGAAGGATATGTAGAACTGAGGATGGTAAGACTTTGTCTCACCCACTTTGTACATGGTACCAGGAGAAACTAGTCTTTTGAAAATGACATCATACTTGGTAAATGTGTTAGACAGGGTTTACTGGAAAAACAAATCTACTGACACTAACATATGTGTGTAAGAAAAAACTTGATATCAAGAATTGTATATCCAGAAACCATCCCAGCCCAGTCCAACTCAAGTCCACAAATCTAATACTAGTCCATAAGTCCCTCTTCAGACTCCTGCAGCCACATGCATTGATGCAGGAAGGTCACAGGCCAATGGGTGCAGAGTCCTGTGGATGCTAGGTCCATGGAAACACAGCCGGGCTCCAGCAGCAGTGGTGGCCAGCAAGCAGGAAGGTGAAGGCCAAGAGCAAGAGGCTGGGCTCCAGAGAGCTATATATCTGTCCCACCTCCAAGGGTGGTCATCAGACTGACAGGCTAAACTCCACCCAAGTCTTCTTACAGGTGCCATGTTGGCACAAAAACACTAACTATCACAGTAAAGTGGAAGGTTTATGAAAAACGAGAAATACAAGCAAAGAAATGATTGACACAGAGACTGCAACAATGGGCTTAAACCTAAGAATGATGGCGAGGACAGTGTGAGGCCAACCAGTATTCTCTTCTGTGGGATATAGACTCACTGAGAGTCAGGAAAGCCTGAGCAGCACCCAATCACAACAATGCTGTGGAGCTGGTTTGGGCTCCTCTGAGCCTTATAGGACAACATAGAACCGCCCCACAGAGTTCCCTAGGTGGTGTTCTTTATGGGACCAGTTTGTCAGGTCTTTTCTCACACAACAGTGGCTGGAGAGCTTGAACATTTTGGACTCTAAGTTGGTACCACCATGTACCACCATGGCTATGCATATCGATCATTAGTTAGTAATTAAAACAAACTTTATTAAAATGGCACAGTACTTAAGTGTTGGCATGCATGCAATTCATCTCTAATTGTTTCTGTGATATGGTATTGAGCTGGTTCCTATTCAGAACAACAGAACAGGGTGCTGCCCAGCACTGCACCATGAACCCACTGCCGTGGGTTTGAGCTGCTTGTTGTAGCCACTGCGTCGACCCATCTCCAGGGAGGGATTCCTCCTTCTGGCTGACCCTCTGCCTCACCACACATGATGCCCTTTCTCAAGAACTCTTCCCTTCTGACAACATGTCCAAAGTACTTGCGGTGAAATCTGTCCGTCCTTATTTCTAAGGAGCATTTTGACTCTAGTTCTCAAATAAGGTGGCATTTTCCAACATGAAATAGATCCTACGGTACCAATATGAAGGGACTAGGGAAAGAGCTGGCTTCTTTGTACAGGAAAATTAAAAAAACAAAAATCTTTCTATAACTCTCCCCTCAAGATTGCTTCATGAATATAAAATTCTCAGAGGCTTTCTGAAATAAGGCCAAGCCTTGAAAACACTATATATTTTGTTTGTATTAAACTGTCTAATCACTTGGAGGTCCCATTGCGAGAGGAACGGCAAGTATTATGTGATAACAATCAGTTCATACGGGCAAGAGAACAGGTCTTGCTGACAGTCACGTTTTCAGATAGGTCAAAAGGAAACCATGCCTACAACGCAGGTCTGGCCAGCTGGACCTCTTGCAGACTTGCTGAAACATCACAACACAATTCAGTATTTATAGAGCACCTCCCCCTGGGGGACACGGAGGAGTTCTAGCATTCTCCTTTAAACTTGAAATTATTTGGAAGCAGAAGAGACGCAACACCCCCACCCCCACCCCAAAACATTCCCATTTCACAAATGAGCAAAACGAAGTAGCCAAGGATATGTTCTCTCATTCTAGAAACTGAAGGATGAATCGTGTACTTTCTCAGGTCTTTTGCAGGCAGTGGGTAGAAAGCCGACATTCTCCTCTAAGGCACCTCTTGACCTAAGTTCACTCCAAGGGTTGCAGCGATTTCTTCAAGCTACAGGGACTCTTGTCATTTCTTCGACCTAACACCTCCTTTTCTCTTCTTCCTGATATTGCTCCCCAGAAACCCCCTCCTTCCAACACTTCATAGTTCCTCAGCACACCAGATGTAAATTTTTCTATATGTTTATCACGGTTTCTTCTTCCTTCATTTCCTGCTAACGTACCTATAATCAAATACTCCAGTTCAGCATTTCAATATTTGCCTTCTTGTCCTGTAAGCACATGACTTCAATCTACGGTGGATGTTTTGCTTTTCTGGGTGTGTCTACTCTGCACTAGGTATTCATCTAAGCTCCTACAATAGATTACTAAACAAAAATGCCTGGCTTCTCACGATGTTGACATTCTATCAAAAATAAGGCAAATCATAAACATGAAATTGATTCTAGTGTGACATAACACAAAGGAAATACATGGAAGAGTAGGGAAAGGGGATCAGAAATGATGGTGGCTGGCCCTAAATTTAATTAGGGTCATCTGGATTATTGAGAAAAGAAGACTTTGGACAAGATTTGGAAGGACATCTGGGAAAAGAGTATTCTAGACAGAAAAGCCAGACGACGTACAGGCCCTGAGACCAGAGACAAAAGGGCAGCAGTCAATGTAGTCAAAGCTGAGTTAGACAAAAGGAGAGTATTGTCATAGATGAGGTCAGATTAGGTAGGGTCTTAGGCCATCAAAAGAACTTTGACTTTTATGCTGATCAAATTTGCTTCTCTATGGTTTTAAGCAGTTGATGGCTATACTCTTATTTTACATTTTAAAGGAATCATTCTACTGTGTTCATAATTAAAAGCTAGCAACATTAGTAAAAGAATCCAGACCACTAATAGAGGTCTATTCAGTAATCCAGGCAAGTGATTATGAGTCTTGGGATGAGGAATAGTAATGGAAGGAGTGAATAATGGTTGTATTTTGATTATAGATTACTTTGAAGGCAGAACAAATAGGAGTTTCAGACATATTGCTTTGTGTACGTAACAACCAGGGAAAGTGTGCTACTCTCCCCTGATTATGACGGGGAAGGATGAAAGTGGTGCAGGCTCCTAGGGAAAGATCAGAAGCCATTTTTTTTTAGATTTGCAAAGCTTGGGGTGTCTATTAAATGTTGAGAAGATTGTTAATTAAATAAAGCTGATGCTCAGGACAGACATTTGGATTATGGTTATATGTTTGGGAATTTTGAGCCTCAAGATAGTATTGAAAGCCTTGTATTGGAGAAGACCAGCCAAGAACAGAGTAGTGAAACTTCTTAATATGGCTCTTTTATTGTGTCTCTGTAACTCCCACCGAGTGATGGGCTGGGACTATGAAAATAGGGTGTGTGTAACACTTACAGAGGGAATTGTTCAGTTATATTTGCCACTCCCTTGGCTTTACAGATGCTCCATCTCAGAAGCAGGAACAGAGAAAAATCCCAGGACAATGAAAGCAGAAGAGCCATTAGTGGAGCACATTCACATCTCTCTGAAGTGGTGGATGTCGAGAGCAGCGCTATCAGAGGCTGTGGCTCGGAGACCATGGGACACAGCCAAGACTACGGGGCTGACTTCTTTGTCCACAGAAGCAGAGGCCACGTGACCGAGAGACGGAGCCCCAGAGGGATACTTGGCTGCTGGCTGAGAGTAAGCATTTCTGTCGCCCAGCGACTTCATCCTTCATGTTTCCAATCCTAATTGGTGATAACCTGTGAACTTTGATGGTGCTATAGGGTGTCAAGCCCAATAGTGAAACAACGAGTTGTGAGAAAAATGGGTAGTGTCAGAATAGGATAAAAGAGAGATAGATGGTGGTGGAATGTCTGACCTGTGCCTTGTGGCAGTAGGGAAAGCAGAGAAGGTTCAGATATGCCTACCAAGCCATTTTCTTTCTTCCTTTCTTTCTTTCTTTTTTAAAATATCATTTAATAAGGGGCTCTTACAGCTCTTATCATAATCCATTCATCAATTGTTTCAAGCATATTTGTACATAAGTTGCCATCATCATTTTCAAAACTTTTTCTTTCTACTTGGGCCCTTATTATCAGCCCCTCATTTTTCCTTCCCTTCCCCACCATCCCACCCTCATGACCCCTTGATAGATTACAAATTATTATTATTTTCATATCTTACACTATCCACTGGCTCCCTTGACCCACATTTCTGTTGTTCATCCCCTTTAGCAGGGAGGGAGGGGATTATATGTCTATCATTGTGATAGGTTCCCACTTTCTCCCACTTCTCCCCTCACCTTCTCCCTACCCTCATGGTATCGCTACCCCTGATTACTGTTACTGAGAGGTTTATCTCTCCTGGATTCCACGTGTTGAGGACGCTTTTCTGTATCAGTGTACATTCTTTAGTCAAGCCAGATTTGTAAGGTAGACCTGGGGTCATGATATATGTGGGGAGGAAGCATTAAAGAACTAGAGAAATGTGTGTGTGTTGTTGGTGCTACACTGCTCCCTGTCTGACCTGTCCCTTTCTTGTAACCCTTCTGTGAGGGGATGTCCAATTGTCTACAGATGGACTCTGAGTATCCACTCCAACTCCCCTCATTCACATTGATATGATTGTTTGGGGTCTTCTGATGCCTGATACCTGATCCTGATGACACCTCATGATCACATAGGCTGGTGTGCTTCTTCCATGTGGGTTTTGTTGCTTCCCTGTTAGATGGCAGCTTGGTTAACTTCAGGTTTTTAAGACCCCAGACACTATATCTTCTAATATAGTGTCACCATCGGCTTTCTTCAGCACATTTTCCTATACACCCATTTTGACTTCAGTGATCATGTTGGGTAGGTGAGCAACACAGAATGCCGGGTTATTAGAACAAAGTGTTCTTGCACTGAGGGAGGAATTGAGTAGAGGCCCAGTGTTCATCTGCTACACTGATACTTGTCATATAAATATATGTACATAGACCTATATGCCTATCATTATATGTTAATATATTTACATATATACATGCCTGCATGTATACCTCTATAAATGTCTTTTGCCTCCTCGTTCTTTCCTCTATTTCCTTTTACTTTCCTCCTGTCCCATTATCATGCTCAACCTTCATTCAACTCTCAGTAATTCTTCTTGGCTACATTGCACTTGATTAGCCCCCACCAGGCATTCCACATCCTCTTTGCTATCAATTTTATATCTCTTGTTGTTCCCTTGTTCCTTGGTTTGTTGGCTCCTCCACCCCCTCACTTTCCCGTGCCTTCCCCCTCTACCCTGACCTCCAACTATTGGTCCCGTTGTTTTCTTCTTGGGATTGTTTATCTTGCCCATGTTATATAGATAGACATGACAAAGAAGAAGGAGGAGGAAGGGCAAAAGAAGGAGGAGGAAGAGGAGGAGAAAAAAGGGCCTATAAATAGTTAGTTCCAGGTCTATCTGCTGGCCCTTATGAATGTTTTTCTATCAAGTCTGAGGAGATGCCAAGACCTGCCCTCTGTGTCCGAGGTCTATTTTCAGGATTTCTCAGTGACTGCATTACTTTGCTCCCTTGCTCCACTGTTGCACTCCCTTAATTTTTCATGCCGGGGTGTGGGCATCAGAATAGGCACAATTCCTGCACTGTGTCTCCAGTGTTGTCCCTGCAGCACTGTGGGTCAGTGAGGGGACGTCTTGTCTCATGGTGGGGCCGGCCCTACGGTTCTCTCTGTGCCTTGGCTGCTGTGAGAAGGCATGTTGTCTTCAGAGTTTGGTGGGCCAGGATGTGATTCTCTCTCTTTTTCTCCACCCCACCCCCCGGCCCCCTCTCTCTCCCTCTTAGTTTGCTCCTGGGTGGTGTGGGCAGATCCGCCTTCTCCCCAGGCTGTATCTTCAGTGCTGTCCTCTGTGGTGCAATCTTCTGAGGAGGGGGTCTACATAGCTGGGATTGGGGTTGGCCCCACAGACCTATCTGTTAGTTTGCTGTTTTATGCTGCTAGGCTGCCCTCAAGGCTTGGTGTGCCAGGTTGAGGCCTGTTCCCTCTCTCCCTTTTCTGTGGAGACAAACAATACCCACCTGTGGGTGGGTGAGCGGCTTGTTCTCTCACGGTCCATGTCCTCTTTTTTTTTCTTCTGCCCTCCTTTATAATTGGCTGTCGTATGCATCCCTGGATTGGGTCTGACCCTTGCCAGAGTGCCTGGGCCTCGCCTCAGGAATTTATGCATTCAGTGGCTTTTCCCCTGCATCCCTTG
>NW_022111368.1:6530566-6559321 GCF_000313985.2 Echinops telfairi
GATTGTTTCTTGGCCACTCAAATGCTACAGTGTTTAGGAGAAAAGGAATAGGCACCAAAGGAGCCTTAAGAGGAAGAATGAAGGGAGCAAGGCAAGAAAGTAATATTTCTTGGTATCCAAGAGAAGAAAATATCCCAAGGAGGGAAAGTCAAAAAGGCGACGTGCAGTTGGTAGGTCAACTGATCTGAAGGCTGTGAATTAGCCCACAAATTTAACGAAGGGGACATTATCGAGGATCTTGGCAGGAGCAGCAGTATGATAGATGAGAGAGAAGGTATGCCTTTTTTAAGTCTAAGACCATCTGGGCAGAGAGAATGAATAGACAAAACCCTTTGAAGAACTCTGCTTGGAAAGGGAAATGGCTCTAAGAGAGGGATGGTTTATTCATTTCTTTTAAGATAGGAGTATTGACAGCATGTTTATAAGTGAATGAAGCTAATGTAGAAGAGAAAGGGATTGAGAATGAAGAAGATAAGAAACTGCTAGAAAAATAACCTTGAGAAATAGGGAACATAGGGTCTAATGCCTGAGTGGACGCACCGGCTCTACAGGGCTCAGGTGGTTCCGCGCTGGAGGAAGAACGGAAGGTACCTCTTGATGCTGCAGAGGCCAGCTTCACAGCCCAAGTACAGGATGCCTCTGTGCATGTGTCAAGCAGTTCTAGATCAAAGTAACAGCCAACATCAAGATGACCCTATTACTTTTCTAGTTCTTTCTGCCTTTTCAATGCACTCCTCATATCTTGCCATTTTACCAAGGTGCGTGTTCTTATCTGCAATAGACATCAATGACACAGAGTCTTCAACCTGGGAACATGTATCCTGGGGTCTACGAGATGTTTTTCATAAATATATGGGGAGGAATGTTTATAATAGAATCATATTCCTGACCCTTACCTGGCATACATTCCCTTTCTTTTAGCTGATAGAGCTTCCCCACTTCTCCACTACCACCTGCAGCACTACCAGCCCGCCTTTCTGAATTTCTCCATCACAATACCCTGCCTCACACTTTTACTATGATGCATTGCTTCAAAATGGGAATATTGAGAGGAAAACTATGATGCATTGCTTCAAAATGGGAATGTTTAGAGAAATATTGGAGCTATTGAGAGAAATATTGCTTCAAAATGGGAACGTTGAAAGGAATATTGGGAATGTTGAGAGGAAAACCGAGGGGGAAATATCTGGGACCGTAAATAAAGCGATGCTGTAAAGATACAATGAGGGCCTTCTGAAGCAGAGTCATTTGACAACAAAACAGAAGCACATTCGGAAAGATATATTAAAGGGGTGGTACCTTAATTCCTATGGGTGAGCACTTTATGATAAGACCCCCCTGTTTACATATCTGCTTGTCTACCAGAACTGGGAACTGATCTGTCCCTACTCATCGCCTCTGGGAACCTTCATTTTCACCACCCAAAACACATCAGAAGAAGCAATGCTTTTGACATGTGGTGCTGGTGAAGATTGTGGACTGGACCAGGGATTGTGGACTGGACAGAAGGGTCCATGCTTGGTAAAGTAGATTATGAGAGAGAGGCAGAGCTTCAAAGAGAGTGCCTCACACCGTGGCTGCCAACAATGGGCTCCAACATTGCAAAGCTTGGCTTGAAGGCACAGGACCAGTGAGTGGTCTGCTGCCCACGGCCGGGGAGGAGTTGGAGGCAACTTGATAGCACCGCACCACCTGCATGGTCACACCTATGCTGAACCAGAACTTACATTGTAATGAAAGCCTATGCATGGTTTACCATCACCTGGGAATATAAAAGAATAACTCAGTGTTTTGTTTGGTTGTTTGTTTGTTTTTTATTTTCTGATTTAGTATATCTCGGTTGGAAAAGCACATGCTCAGTCGGGTCATACTGGAAGGAATCTCCCAGAAGCTTTGCTTTCTACTTACCTTGGGACGGATTTCAAAAGGAGAGAGTTGTCAGAGTACGGGTTTGTTTATTTGAAAAAAATTTTAAAAGTCAAGTAAGATTTTTCTGACAGGAATTAAGTCTGTTTTAGCAGATGGTTCTGGCATTGAGGATTGAGTTAATCTGTTAAATAATGTGATAATCAGTTTACGTGATTTTTTGGGGCAAAAATCTTCAACTCCAAGGTTGTAACAAAAATATGTTTAGAGGCAAATACACCACACTGCTGAAACTTGTGATAAAATGTTCACTTTCAACACAAATGTGTGAGGCAGTATGTCAGTTGTCCAAATTCATTCTGAGGCCATGCAAGCAAAACTGTTCGAAGATCACTAGAAGGTTAGCCAACCCTGCTGTCAGAACAAGGCTGCCTTCTTCTCCCTTTCACACAAATACTGGTTGAGCTGCCTAAAAGAACAGAGGGGGAACTCAGCCAAATGTAAAGGAAGGATGTATGTATTGTTGCTTCAGCATCTACTGAATGATGACAGTCTGGATGTGTGGAATTTGCCCTGTGACTTGCTTCATTATGCCACACAACTCCTCGGTATTAATATTATGGGGGAAGACCCCAATAGTCTTCCCCCACTTGGAGTCATGGTCGGTTGTGAAACCTGACAATTGTGAACAGCCAAGCCACTTGAAGAAGTTTGTGCCTGGATCAATCTCCACAGGCAGATATGCATGTACTCTAGGAAAGCAATATTGTTTTGTGCCCATCTGGCTCCTCATTGGAAGGACCTTTGCTGGTACGGTGGTTAAGTGTTGGACTACTCACCCAAAGGTCGTTGGTTGAATCCCAGTTGCTTCATGGGAGGACGATGTGGCAGTCTTCTTCCACCAAGATGTGCAGCCTTTTAACCACCATGCAATAGTCCCACTCTGGCCTGTTGGATGACCGGGAGTCAGAACAGACTCAGCAGAAGCGGGCTCATTGGGTTGTCATTTAACTCTTTTTCATCAAGTGAATAAGGATTCCCATCAGGCTTCCCTACAACAAAAGTCTTCTAGTCTTATGAAAATTTCTGATTTCTTCTGTCTCACCCAATTCTTCCTTAAAAACTGCCTCTTTGCTGAATGATAAAACAGAATTCTTTTCTTATAATAAAGGTATTTATTACATGAGGATGGTGGCTTAAAAGCAAGACAAAAACCTCATAAGTTTTACTCAAAAGAAAAGAACACAGACTTAGTGGAATGACCAACCACTTCATATGAATATTACATCAAATCTATTTTTGTGTTTAATTGTTATCAAATGGAATTTATGAAAGGATACATTCACTGAGATATGCCTTAAAATCACATATAAAACAATGCAAAACTGAGATTTCCATTTCTATGCAACTTTTTGTCGAAACAGATATTGTTTGTCATTCTCCAGTGCTAGAAGCAATGAACGAAGGTAGCAGGAGCTGGAAGGCAGGACAACTGTGAACTACCCAGAGAGCACGGCCATTGTTCACATCATATGGAATGAAACAAAACAGTCACTCCTGTGCCGGGTTAGATGTCTTCTGGATAAGGAATATAAGTTCACAGAAAGGCTACTGATCCCTGTCCAGAACATACAGACAATTACCCTGAGGTCCTTCTATTTGTTTCTCCTTCTGTGAAACGACAGCCAGGGCTTCGTGAAACATTCACCGGCATCATTATGCTATCCTAAAAATCCCAAGGGGGATTAGGAAGAAAGTAGATCTGAAACACTTCAAAAGGAAAGAAATGTAATATGTTGAATTAGTTGTCATTGCTCAAACATACATGTGGGCTATTTGGAATGAAGTATTTGCCTCTCGTTTTCAAACATATATAGGTTGATGGGACAAAATTAATGCTTTATTCTTTTGTGCACTTTGAGAGTCTTTCAAGCACAGTAGTTTAAAGGAAAAATAACATCATGAAATACTCTTGCTACTTAAGCACATCCTAGTTAGGGAATACTTATTTAGCACATTGCTGCTTCTGGTGTTAGTGTTGTTGTGAGAAACTGCTTTCTGGGCACCTTGACTCATGGTGACCCTGTAAGCAGTGGGATCTTATGGTTGTAACCTGTAGGGTTTTCATTGGTTCATTTTTTGTTTTTTTTTTGGAGGCAGATCAACAAACATTTTTGCCTAGTCCTTCTTCGTCTGGAAGCTCTGCTGAAACCTGCTCATCAGCCTATCAACACTCAAGCCTCCACAGGTGGTGGCTACACTGCAGCACATACATTGGCCGGGAATTGAGGCAGGCTCTCCTGCTCGGAAGACAAGGATGCTGTCACTGGACCATCACTGCTCTTAGATCTGGCGTGAGAGGAAACCCAGAAGATGTTGACTTCATTTTCTAACCTCAAGAAGCTAACAATATGAGCATAGTACGAGAAATTTACATTTACCATAAAATCTTTACATTCTCATGGTGCCCAAGTATCTGCACCAAATTTGTATCTCAGCCATGTCACTCATACGTCTCCCCTTGTCCTGTGTGCTTTAATCACCCCGGCCTCCTTTCTATTCCTCCAACGTACCAAACGCTTTCCCTCCTCTTTTCTCTCTAGAATGTGCTGTCGTCCCCGCTTTGCCTAGAGGAATCTAAACCAGCCTTCAGCTTCTGCTTGAAAAGCCTTTCTGAAGAAAGGCTATGCTGATGCCAAATGAAACTGAGGGTGAGTGATAACTAGTGGTTTCCAGAAAGTCACTTAATTTATAACTGCCTTTAAAAAAGTGTTCTTTCTTTTGCTTCGTACAGACGTAAACACCTCCACCTTCACTCTCAGCGTAGAATACCTGCATACAGAAGCTACAGTGATGAAAAACAATACAAGACATGGGTTGGCAACTGTAAGAATGTTATTTGCCGTCCTCCCCTCCAGGGGGGGTGGGTTACATGGAGATCTTTGTCATCAGTTCCACCTTTCCACCCTACCTTCCCTCCACTTACCCGGTATCCCCACTCTCAGCACTGGTCCTGAGGGTTTATGAGGAAGAGGTGCGGGGAGGGAGGGGGAAAAGGAGGAGCTGATACCAAGGGCTCAAGTAGAAAGCAAATATTTTGAGAAGGATGATGGCAACAAATGTACAAATGTGTTTGAAACAATGGATGGATGGATGGATGGATTGTGATAAGAGTTGTACGAGCCCCCAATAAAATGATTTTTGAAAAAGAATGCTTTTTGTCTTCTGGATGCGACATCATGCCATCCCAGGCTGCAGGAAGATTTGTGGCCAGAAAGATGGAGTTAAAGAACCATGTTCAACTATTACCTGATATCATTTGTTCTTATCTTTAAAGTGAAAATACCGTATATACTCATGTCTAAGCCGACCCAAATATCTGCTGAGGCACCTAATTTTACCACCAAAATGGCATCGAAAATGTGCTGAAAAACTCAGCTTATACACGAGTATATACAGTACAAGTGATCACCCTCCGAGCAGAACAGTGAGGAGCAGTGATAAGTGCATGCCAATGCTCTCTTCTCAGCATACTTTGCTTTCAGCATGGGAGCCCTGTGTATCTGTATGTTAAGCATTGACTGTTAGTCAAAACAATGGCATTTGAACCCACCAGCCACTCTGTAGGAATAAGATGGGGTGTTCTGTTCCATCACGATTTGCCACCTTGGAAATCCCACTGGGCAGTTCTCCACTGATGCAGATAGTCATGAAGGGTCAGATTCTACTCAATGGCAGTTGATTTACTTTATTCCTTCGTTGTCTTTTGCTTTCCTCTTGGAGATGGGTTGAATTTTAATTTAGGGCAGTGCCCAAAACCACGCCAAAGATCTCCACAGGAGATAAAGCTTTCATCTCCATAGAATGAGACTTTTGATGATTTTATGTTGGGATCCAATATGCGGGACTTTCACACATAAATGGCAACTTTATCTGAAGCTCCTCCAATTAGGATTCCTCTAATGCTGAAATTCTGTGTTTTCACAGCTAAAATTCTGGGTGTATCTTCAGAAATTTAAGTCATTACAGACCAGAAGCCTATCCATCATGTTGCACATCATTAGCATTAGTGCCATGGGGTCTAAATCGTAAAGGCTGTGGATGGGGGAAGAGAGGCACTTGGCAAAAGCCTGTTTTGTGATTGTTTCTGTAAAAATCTAGATATTTTGGAAAAAAGGTAGAAGTGTTGTGTGTAATTGTTAATCTTAATGCTCAATTTTACAACTTCAAAACCCCCAATTAGGATATTTATTATTTATCTAAATAAAAATTGAAAATTTAATATTTCTTTAAGTTCACTTGCCTAAAATGTCCTTTTTTCTCTGCCTTTTAAAATTGAATCAATCATTCAAATTTTAATTAAAACCTTGCTTCCACTATGAAACCTTCCCTGACTATAAAAGCTCAAAATGTACTGTTTCTCTTGAACTCGTGTCACACTATGTGACTACAGTGTTCATTTCTATTATTGTCACTTTGTTTAATAAATGTGGCTCCTCTCTAGATGTTAAATTCTTCAGGGGAAGAATAGCATACTTAAAGAAATATGGTGTTTATCTTTGTCTTTTCTCTCCATGCAAACATATTTACAGTATGTCTTGGAGCAGGGCGGCGTTTCTGTTCTTCCTCTACTTCTCTCAAAAGTACTCTCTCTCCCCCTCATTGTTTCTCTCTCCTTCCCTTCTTCCTATCTAGCTATTTCTCATCTATCTATCTATCTATCTATATCACATAATTTTCTATGCTACCACACGCCATGCTTCAATAGGACAAATAGGTAATATTGCCGGGTAAATCTTTACTGGTGTCTAGGGTCACTGCACCTCACAAAGCACGCGCTACACCTTAAGCCTCTCTTAGATGTCCTCTTTTTCATGAATTTGCTTTGGTCGGCAGCCCGATCTCACAGGGGCTTCTTGCAGAGGAAACGGCCTGCAGGACACGGGTCTCTGGGTATAAGGAAGCTAGGATGTTTTCTGTGTTGTTCCATGTTTCTGTGGAGCCTAGTTTCATGGAAGAAAGAGGAGAAAGCAAAAGGCCTCGCTTAGGTCTCTTATTTTGATTTACATATTAGCCCCAAATTGGTGAATTTAGCTAATCCCAATCCCAGAAACCATAGAGAATTATGAGCTTGCCTAGAATCTTAGTTTCTTGGTGCTGCTATAAAAGAAACACAAGTGAGTGGCTTTAATGAACAGAAATCTAGTGGTCCACCTTTTGTCACTATTGTTAATGTGATGCGTCTTTTGAGTCAATTCATTTCACAGTTCGGGAGATAGGATGCCTAACTCCAGGGCAAGATTTCTCTGTCTCTGTCAGCTGACTCTTCTCAGCTTGTTTCTAGGTCCTTTGGAAAGCTCCATGTGGCTTAGCATCCGCCTTTTCCCATCTGAGTGTGCTTGCTGCTATGTCTCAACCGCTCTTTAATACAGCAGAAATAACTCGTTTAAGACACACACTGCACAAACCTAGCCCCATTACCATAACAACGAAGATCCCATTCCTCACTCACACCACAAGCTGGATCTGATGTATAGAACTGCTCTTGTCTGTCTCGGAGACTGTAGGTCAGCAAGGGGACAGAAAGCTTCATCTTCTTCCTGAGTGAGATGATAGCACACGAATAGATGTGAATGTTCCAATACATAATTTGAAGGACACATTTCAATCCGCAGCACCCAGTTCTGTAAAATAGCATTTCATTTCCATTTCAGCTATAGACATTTGTGTAGATAACAACCTATGTAGGGGCTCTTCAAATGAAGGAGAAGCCAGGGACAATTCTGACCTGTAAAATGAATTTTCCCGAAACTGTATGCAGACAAATACTTATTCTTTAAATTCAAATTCCTCTAAAACTAGCTCTTCTGTGACTGCAAGAAGAGGTTTCTCATCTTCATGCAGCTCCAGATCTTGGTATTCTTGCGTCATCATGCACATCATATTGCGTTATGATTTCTGAGACACATGTCACATTGGCTTTTGGCGAATGAGTTTGTTCTCTTTCCATTTCCTACACCTTCTTTCTTTCTCTCACTGGGCTGGGAAGTCTCTGATGGTTGGAGTCCTCCATGTTTCCCTATCCCTAGCATCGATTTTAATATGGAGAACATAGAAAGTAAGTGAATAAACTGATGCGAGCGTGTCCGTTTGCTAGAATGGTCTTGAGGTGGTTAAAGCAGTTGGTTGCTAACTGAGAAATCAGTACCTTGAACTCACCCATCGCTGTGTGGCCAAAGATGTGGCAGTCTGCTACCGTGAAAATTGAAAGCACAACTTGCTGGGTTAGTTCTCCTTGGCCCTTTAGAGTTCCTCAGAGTCAGAATTGACTGCATGATGGTAGACTGGGTCTGGGTTGCAACAAAGTACCACAACGTGGGTGGCTGAAAACAAGATAAGTGCATTCTCTTACCCTTCTGGAAAATAGTAGCCAAAATCAGGATGTGAGCATAGCAAGACCCTCTGTCTAGGCTCTAAGCGGGAAACTTCTTTCCTCTTCCAGGTTCTGGTGGTCTCAAGTGTTTCCTGGCTTGTAGCAACACTCCAATCGCCGCCCACCCCATTCTCATGTCTGTCTTCTCCCATTGTCTGTCTCTCCTTTCTCTTCTAGTGAGAGCCCACTCAACTTTAGCCCTGCCTCATGCTAACTTAATTAGCTACATCTGCAAATGTAATTGTATTTCCAAATGTGAATACATTCACTCACACTGGGAGTTAGGAGTTTTTTCTTTTCTTTCTTTTTTGTAAACCGTGATTTGGGTGGAAGTTTATGTAGGAAGTTGGTTTTCCATCAATAATTCATATACATACACATTTGCTTTATAATCACATTGATTGTGATCACCACAGTGTAACATTGCTCAATGAATTTCCTGCATACATATCTCATTTCCCTTCCTCCTTCTTTTCTATCCTGTCTAGTCTTCTGAGCTTTGCTCCTGGTAAAATGCTGCCCCCTGGGACTCACGTGCCTCTGTTTAAGCTCTGTGTATTAGTTTGGCTATCCTGCCAAACTTTCAATCATGGGTATGGGTTCAGATCCAAGCCTGGAGGATATCAAAGGGTAATAGTTGTGGTGGTTCCACCAGAATTTATCAGAAAAGTAAGCCTGGTAAATTTTATGATTTTGAGTGTTGCCTCACATTTTTCCCCCAGTCTATCTAGGACCTTCCAATGTGATCCCTTTAAGAGCAATGGTAGTGGGGCACCATCTAGTTCTTCGGATCTCAGGGTCATAGACTAATTGCCTCCCTGTGTCCTTGATCTTTTTCACTCTTCTCTGCTCCAAATGTGGAGAGACCAATAGTTGTACCTGAGATGGCCACTTCCAAGTTCTTAAGAAGCCAGTTGCTATGCTAATGGAAGTTAAGCCTTGAATACATCATTTTTGGAGATATTAATTTATCTGTGCCATAACAGATAGTCACCAACAACCAAACTCATATAGAGCAACAACCATATGAGATACCATGATTTAAATATAATATGTGCATAATGTAGCATAAGATATTGTTATATTTATTTTTGTCACTGCTATAACTTCTCTTTTATAATACAAATGCTATTTATCATAAACAAATACCAGAACAGGGACTTGTAAATATTTTTCATAATTCTTTTTTTTCTCTTAATTGCTTTTAAAGCACTTTATTGTATTAAAATTGAGAATTTTTCAGAAGGTTATGGATGACAGTGGAATCCCAAAATCCATTTCCAGAGTCCATAAAGTGAAACCCCCTGAAGATAGTTGAGAGATGGGTTTAGTATTATAATCAGACAGAGAGTATTATAAAGTTGATTATGGTACATGTAGATAGGTTAAAATGTAAAACCATTGTATCTCCCTTTTGACCATCTTAAAGTTGTTTCAATTGGAGCCAAGGACAAAAGGATAAGTACAACATGAGTCCACTGAGGTAAGCTTTAAAAGCACAAGGGGCATAGGGGAAAAGCCACTAAATGCATAAATCTTCAGGGTGAGGCCCAAGCACTCTGGCAAGAATCAGACCCAACCCAGGGGTGCATATGGCAGCCAACTAAAAAGGAGAGGGGCAAAAAAAAAGAGGATGTGGATATTTGGGGAACAGGGTAACAAACCACTATCAGAGAGGGCATTGTTTATGTCTCCACAGGAAAGGGAGAGAGAGACTAAACCTTAACCTGGTATTCAACCTCAACTTGAAGTCAACATACCTGCATGAAGCAGCAAACTAACAGAGAAGTCTGCAGGGCCAGCCCCAACCCCAGCTCCATCTAACCCCTGCCTAGAAGAATGCATTGCAGAGGACAGCACTGAAGCTGCAGCCTGGGGAGAGTAGTGGGTCTACCCAGAGCATAGGGGAGTAAACTAAGAGGGAGAGGGAGAGAGAGAGAATTGCATCCTTGACCACCAAACTCCAAGGATGACACACCTGCTTAGAGCAGCCAAGGCCCAGAGAAGACCATAGGGCCAGCCTCACCACCAGACATGATGTCTGCTCACTGACCCCCAGCACTGCAGGGGACAGCACTGGAGACACAGTGTGGGAATTGTGTGCGGTCTGAGGTACCTCCCTCCCCCAACCGGGGCAAAACACGAAGGGAGTGCAACAGAGCAGCAAGGGGAGCAAAGCAATGGAGCCCCCGAGGCATCCCCAAAATAGATTTCACACTTGGAGGGCAGGGCTTGGCACCTCATCAGACTCCATCAGTAAGCATTCATAAGGGTCAGCAGACAGACCTAGGACTATGTATACACCCCTTTTCTTCTTCTTCCTCTTCTTCTATCTATATAAGATAGGCAAGATAAACAATCCCGAGGGAAAAACAATGGGAGTAACAGTTCCAGGGGGGACAGGGAAGCGGGGGAGGTGGGGGAATGGGAGGGGACAACCAACAGACTCGGGGACAAATGAACAACAAAAAATCTAAAATTGGTGGCAAGGAAGTTGTAGAATGCCTGGTAGGGTTTGATCAAGTGTAATGTAGCTGAGAGGAATTACTGAAACCTGAATGAAGGTAGAACATGACAGTGGGGACAGAAGGAAAGTAAAAGGAAATACAGGAAAGAACTAGGAGGTATACGACATTTATAGAGGTATAACTATAGGCATGAGTATATGTAAATATATAATATATAGCGATAGGAATATAGGTCTATGTATATATAATTATATGTTAAGAATCAAGGCAGCAGACAGACATTGTGCCTCTACTCAAGTACTCTCAACACAAGAACACATTGTTCTAATAACCTGGCATCCTGTGATGCTCACCTTCCCCATATGATTGCTGAAGTCAAAAATGGGTGCATAAGCAAATGTGGTAAAGAAAGCTGGTGGTGCTCGGCTATTAGAAGATATAGCACCTGGGTCTTAAAGGCTTGACGTTAAACAAGCAGCCATCAAGCAGGGAAGTCCATGTGGAAGAAGCACACTAGCCTGTGTGATCACAAGGTATCCAGAAGATCAAGTATCAGGCATCAGAAGACCCAAAACAAATAATCATATTCATGTGAACAAGGAGGGTTGGAGTGGATACCCAATGCCCATCTGTAGACAATTGGGCATCCTTTCACAGAAGGGTCACAAGGAAGGGACGAGCCAGCCAGGGTGCATTATAGCACTGACAAAACACACAACATCCCTCTAGTTTTTTAATGCTTCCTCTTTCCCACTATCAAGACCCCAGTTCTACCTTACAAATCTGGTTAAACTGGAGCATGCACATTGGTACTGATAAGAGCACTGGACACACAGAATCCAGGACAGATAACCCCCTCAGGAACAATAATGGGAATAGTGATACCATGAGGGTGGGGGGAAGGAGGGGATGAAGGTGGAGAAAGGGGGAACTGATCACAATGATTGACGTATAATCCCCCACCCCCACCCTGAGTGGGATGAAAAACAGAAATGTGGGTGAAAGGAGACAGTGGATGGTATAAGATATGAAAATAATAATAATTTAAAATTTATCAGGGGTTCACGAGGGTGAGGGGGAGGAGGTAGGGGAAAAAGAGGAACTGATACCAAGGGCTCAAGTAGAAAGAAAATGATTTGAAAAGGATGATGGCAACATATGTACAAATGTACTTGATAAAACTGATGTATGGATTGTTATACGACTATAAGAGCCCCCGGTAAAATGACTTATTTTAAAAAAGTAAATGGGGAGATACCTGTTCATTAGGGCTCTAGAGAATCCCCTCTGACCAAAGACCACGGGTGTGAATAGTCTTGCTGTCATTCAGAATTCATCAGAAAGTGGATGATTCCAAATGCAATTAGGTTAAAATTTAATACCTTATCATTTGATCTTCATTTGGACACATTTTAAATGTGTTTTTAAAATATTTTCTGCTTTCCTTTCAATTATTTTTTTCCTGTGTTACTTTGTTACTATTGTTAGGTTTGTTTTTGTTCTTTTAATGATTTCCTGTATATGAGATCCAGGCTAGGGATCTATAGAAATTTAATTGGATCAATGGTTCCTGGAGGGTTTGGCTAGGGAGGTTGGTGAAAACGGGGAGCTAATAACTATATATCCCACACATATTTTATTTTACATTTCTTGGCATTAATTCCCCATCTCTCTAATAATATAAGAATTCTTCTTTGGAGAAAATTCCTTCCATGTGACTAAGACATGGCTGACACCGAGCTACTCTGGGATCCTTGTCCCGTCGCAGTCAAAGTTACCCTTCTCTTTCTCACCTGACCACTGGGGACAGATCTGTGCGGTTGTAAGGATTTCTACTAAAACAATCGTAGAGACTCTCCGATCGTGCAAGAGTTACTGACCTAATAGTCGGTGGAAAGTGTCATCTTACCTGACAGCATTTCCTCTATCCGTCTCGGGGGCTGCAATGCTACCTAGGATTTCCTTCATCTCTTCCCCGTTTTCCAGAAAGTTCTCAAATTGTCTCTCAGATCCTTAACGAATTTGCCTGCCTGTTTATTTGTAGCTCCTATGACCCACTTTTTTAAATCAAACTAAAAGTGTCCACGTTTTGAAATGCAAATATAGTTATTTCATTCTACTGGTTAACAGCTTACACTGGCTCATGCTAAACTACCAACGAATAAAAAAAATCATAAAACAAAACATGATACTGCTGCATTTGTCTCTTGTAACAATTCACTCTCCAAATTTTATTACTGCGCCAGCTATATGAGCTTCCTGCAGATTCTAAAAGACATATATTTTCTTAGCATCTATTTTCTTTTTCTGTTTTCTGTTTCACTTCTTCTTATACATCTCCATGGTGTTCTTTAGGCTTCATATTGAAATAGTGCTCTCACTCCACCTACATAACTGTTTTAGTGTCCATGCATCCCATTGGGGTGGATCCTGCATAGCACACACTGTGTTCACAACTCCGAGGCCAAGCATGGTGCTTGAGGATAACAGAAGTTAACTAATTTTATCTAGAGTGGCTGAATATGAACAGGTAACATGAAAAATGTAACGGGAACCCTTGTTGCTAAATGCTGTCTAGTCATGTCCAACTGACAGCAATCTTGTGTACAACAGAGCAAAATACCGCCTGGTTCTGCTCCATCCTCCCAATTGTCCATATACTCAGACCCATAGGGAACTCATAAGAGCACTAATATACAATGTTCTGGTAAATGAAAAGCATAATAAACTTGGAAGGGTTATCTGACCAAAAAAACTAAGGGGGAAAAGCTCTGTAGCCTCACTGAAATAAGGGAAGGACTTGGCTTAAACCCAAAGGAAGGATTTAGGTGACACTCACCCATTCAAATGTCAAAATCATTTGGGTTGACAAGTGTATTTTGCACTTGGGTCCTTAACAAGGTTCAGTGGCGTGACAGAGGCTGAAACTGGCCAGCAACCTATTGTTGCCGTGGGGCAACAAGGAGGAAGTGGGAGAGAGAACAAGGAGGAAGACCCGAAGGAAGAGGAGAAGGTAAATGGGAAGATTTTCAGTACATTCATTATTTCCAATGAAGCCTCTCAATAGAATAAAAGGTCAACGTGTTTGGCTGCTAATAGAAATGTTGGAAGTTTGAAGTCACCCAGAGGTGCCCAGAAGAAAGGGCTGGTGGTCTAATCCCTAAAAGTCAGCCCCTGGAGCCCCTATGGAAAACAGCCCCTACTCTGACAGCTGCGGGATCGCTGGGAATGGGAGCCGCGTCCATGGCAACTGGAGCGGATGGTTTTGAAGGGCCGTTTCCTTCTGTGCTTTTATCCGGCAGAAGGGACAGAAGTCAGTGGCACACAATGAAGGATCTGGTACAGTCGTAAGACGGGAATGTTTGTTTGTTTGTTTGTTTGTTTTTCAAAGTAAGCATAAAGGGAAGGTTAGAGACAATGCACTGCCTTTAGAGATGAACCTGTTGGAGAGAGACATGTTTGTGGCTAGCAAGGAAAGGATGACTGGAGGAGGATTTGAAGATGTAAAACAAGAAAGGAGATAATCAACGAAAGGAAAATGGAGGCTAACAAGCAACATGGCACCTTTTTTTTGGGGGGGGGGTAATAGATTGGAGAGGAAGCCATCTGTTGAACGTTTTCAAGGTTTAGGTGGAGAACCTGATAAACCTGGAAGCATTGGGTGTGGTCTGTACAAAGATGGCAGCCAAGAATCAACAAGAGGCTCGGGGCTCAGCTGATGAGCATGTGGTTTTTCTTCCGTATGTGTATGTGAGAGCACACACAGAGGATGCTGCAGTCCCATAAGACAGATCCCATCCTGCACCTGAGGGCTTTGTGGAAACAAGGTCTAGTAAAATAAAAGGTTTTATCAAAATAAGTGTGTATGAATGCACTATAACAAGGACACTGCTTCAGACACCGCTCCAACTTTCCCAGTGCCCAAGAACTAGGCTAAAGGAGAAGCTTGCTTTCATTTTGTATGGGATTGAAAAGTTTAATACTATTTATATGAAATAGTTGAAACATTGAATGCCAATCCCAAAGAGTTGTTGTTGTCATTAGATGCCTTCACATTGGCCTGACTCGTAATGAGCCTGTGAGTGTAGAATGGCCCGATAGCGTAGTCAGACACATTAGCAGTACAAGAAGTCTTATAACTGCAGCACTGAGAGACTTTTCTTCTTCTAAAATACATTCATTGTGCCTCAGGTGAAGCAAAATACACAATTCACCAAAAAAGGAAAGAAAGAAGAGTAAACATTTCTCTAGAAAGCTCTTATTTAAAACACACAGATTAAAACAGTATTAAATATGGAACAGCATAATTGCCACAAAACTGCTTTTGGTGGTCCTTTACAATACCTGCCTCTATGGGATAAAACCAAGCTGAGACAGTCCTCTGTCTGGTATGTGCATTTCTAGCCTTTTGACTCCATGTTTCGAAGCTCTTTATCAATTGATTTTGCAGGTGTAGGGCTTTAATGCATTGGTTTTCATTGTTTTTGACTTCAAGCCATTTTTGTAAACTCTATCAATAGAAGGTATTGATGTTTGTTACAAGGTGTTTTCGTCCCCTTGCCTTTTTCTCCAATGAAAAGCTACATACTGGAGCATGTGTTTCTGTCTATCACTACAACTGTCCTTCCCCTTGGAGCCCAATTTCCATGCCCTGACAAGAATCCCCACAAAAGGAATGCGCCAGCCTGTTGAAATGGAATCTCTTGAAAGTCCCTTCCCCATTCAGAGTAGAGTTACCTTTCTTTAATTTTCCTATCTCTTGTACCAATGCAGTGTTCGCCACCCATGCCCCATGCCGTCCTGTGGAGCAATGCGCACCGCGCTCAGAGTTCAGAGCTTCTGAGGATGCTGAAGAGCAGTACAGGCTCTAGTCTCTCCCAGGACAACAGAAGCACCCCCCGCCCCCCTCCAGCTGTAACAATGGGAGCCTCTTCCAACCCAGGGGCCAGTATTTAGTCACTTCCTGAGCAGGGTCTCTCTAATGGCGCACTGCTTTGCTCCTGCAGCCCGAGGACGACTTATAAATATGCATCTCAAAGACGCATCCTCCCGGTGGTGCGCACATAAAGCCCCACACACTTTCATGACTCAGAAAATGAACTGGGCAGTAGTTGCATGTGGGCTTGACCCTACTTTCTCCTTTCCCAACGACAAACATAAGATACTTATCAATTTGAGATGTTCTCCCTCTTTTTTCTTGGCTCTTCTAACTTAAACAAACAAACAAAGAAACGTGCCAATATCAATGTAAAAAAAAAAAAAGTTGTGTGCTTTTACTTTTTCCGTCAAAATCCTGTCAATATTTTCTAAATAGAACACTGTTCACCTACATTCTTTTTGTTTTACTATCTATTGCATTCATTTTAAAGCCATATTCAACGGAGGGTTCTCCAGCATTCTTACTTTCTACATACCATGGGAAATATCTGCTCCCTGGGAACCGTTGCTAAGAAGTTTTTGTGTGTTTTAGTAATAGATGTTGAGAGCGTGCCTTTCCCCCCAATGAAGGCATAAAGAGGGACGCAAGACAATTTTACAAACAACATTCTTGATAAAAAGTAAAAACAAATCAAAGAGGACGGGCGAGTGGCAGTCACCCTCATCTACGTGTCCGTTTTCTTTCTGCTCCCAGATGTCTGCCCTTCCCCCAGCCTGCCATGTGGAGGAGCGCCTGCGCGCACCGGATTGCTCTGTTAACAAAGCCCCGCCTATCGATTCTGCTTTAATTCATCCTCCTGAGCTTCCTCCCTCTTCCCCCGCCCCACGGTACCAAACACGGTTCAAAATGTGGATTCCTTTGTCTGCTGAGTTACGGTCTGAAGAGGCGTGCCCTCCTCTTCATGGGAAAGATTTCCAATGGTGTAAAGTTTCAAACGTTCACTCGTGTAACAGATGAGAAGAAAAATTAAGGGTCAAACCCTTCTAAGTTTTGTTTTTCAACAATTTCCAGAGCTCATCTAAGAAGGAATGTTACTCAAGATTGCATTGAGTCCCGGAGAATACAAAAATGCTTCCCACTGAATATTGGATCTAATTAGCACATGTACGTCATCATACAATGAATATTTTATTAAAAAATGAATACCTATGAAATGAGTTTTTGAAGCAAAGCTTCATGTCTGAGACTTCCTCAGTTTTAAAAAATAATAATAGACTCAAAGTTCATATTTTATTCTGTTAGCCTTATTACATTTTAAAGAGATTAAAGTGAAATACTTGAAAGCTAAATATAGGCTTGAGTTTCTCAGGATAGGTAGATTAATGAGATGCCTTAAATTTTGCTGTCTCATGTTAGCATTTTGGAAAATTCAATGAATTGACACTTTTGACGGGCGGGAGCCGGTCGTTTTCTTCCCTTGGAGATTGCCAGTTGTGCAATCAAGTTGTTTGTGCAGAGTCTCACCTTTGGGCTGCTAGGGTTATTACGAAAGGTCATTTTGGGTTAAAAACAACAAGGGGAAAGCCTAAAAAGAAATAGGCGTGCCATTTTCAGCCTAGATCCATTAAGCTCAAAGAACAAGAGAGAGCTGAGGCCCACTGACTGCAGTCAACAGGGAGAGCCTGCCTACACTCCCAGCCCAAGCCCCTCTCTTTCCCAGTCACCATTACACTTCCCTCAGTAAACTGGCTAATGGAAGCAGCAGCAGGGACTCTTCTTTGCAAATTAATCCACATAATTTCTTCTGAGTTGAGCCTCATGCGCTGAGACTTAACTAACATTCCTTCTCTTAAGGCCCCCTGACACCACATACCTTTTAATTATTATTTGTTTTTTTTCAGCTATGCAGAAAAAATAATTCCATATGCCTGCTTGGGACATAGCTTCCAGAGTCAGTTTCATCCAAAGGGCTCTATGTAGTTTGTCAACATTGCCTTATCTATCTATGCAACACCTTGCTGTGTTTGATAACAATGACTACTTTAATCCTGTTAGAGACATGTATTTCTTTGAAAAAGTACTAATGGTTAGGAGGCAACTGAGAGATCTGGGCAGCGTTGAAGTGGGCACCTTTGGTTTTAATGCGTGCAGTGGTAGGAACGGATGGCCTGCCAGACAGCTCCCCACCACCACTCAGACAACGTGTGCCTCCTGCTCAAACTCACACTCCAAAGGGGGAAAAAAACCAATCAAACCAAGCTATAATGCCCATGCTGGATCCAGCCACCAAACAAGATTTCAGTCTGCTAGAAGTGAGTGAGCCAAACCAAATCTCAATTCAACAATTTTTTGCTTGGAGAGCATCCATCAACAAACTCCTAATGTCCTTACCAGGGAAACAAACAAGACTGAATAAAGCGTTTCTCCGCTCTCCTGGAGGATAGGCACGAACATGGGCCTTGGTGACATTGGCTCTAGTATCCGAACTTTCTTCCCTTGGCCGAGTCTCCTTTCCTCTATCAGCTTCGCCTCGAACAACTCAGGAGCACAGATCCTGCGCACCGTCGTGGTGAAATGGACAAGGTCGCTGAAGACAGCAGCGTGTTTTTCACCCGGTACACTAGAAGTTGAAACGGGGCGAGGAATACAATGGAAATGCTAACTGGTGACACAGATCCCACTTTCATGTTTTATTAATGACATGTGCACCATATGTGTAAAATAATTTGCATCATATGTTAATTCTCAAAAGGAAGTGGATTGGGAGCTTATCATTGCATGTGAAACATGCACTTGATTTGCCTGTGCCAAAGCTCCCTAATGCTTCAAGATTTTTAAGAAGGAACCCTTATTAAGCCTATGTTTCATTTTAGACCCCATCATGATTCAAACTTTTAATAGATGTTTTAAGATATAGAATAAATGCGTTAAGTGGTTTTAGACTTGTTATAATAGTTTTGTTTTAAAAACTGGTAATGATGCAATGGCAAATGAGCACACATGAAATGAAACACAAGGATGCTTTTTATTCACATAATCAAATGGAATCTGGATACTAGTACTTACACAAGATTTCTAGCAGTTGACTTACAATCAAATCATTCATTCATTTCTTACTATGGAAATTTTTGCATGATTCCAGCTTTCTTAAATAAAGGAAATTGCCAAAATTATTCTAGAATGTTCAGGAGTCATTTAAAATACTGGACAAAGTGATTAGTTTCTTGAAGCAGGATTCAGAGCGGGGAAGTGCTCAATATACTCATGGTTAGCCAACACAGATTCCGATTCAGAGAATCTTCAGAAATGCTCATGTATGCCAAATCCTTTCCAAAATGTAGCTATTCTCTGTCCATGCCCACCTGTCAGTTTGAGAGAGTGTGGTGGCTCACAGGCTGCTGAGATTCCGGAAACTATACCACTGGTTTGTCCAATATTAGCAGGGTCACCTGTGGTGAACAGATCTCAACAGACCTTCCCGACACGGAGCAAACTAAGAAGGAGGAAGAGGCAGGTGCTGGCTGAGGGATTCACAGCTGAAAACCGTACGAACAGCAGTTCATAAACCTGTGTCAGTTACAGAGCTGGAGGATGAGCTCCAGGCAGAGGCATGTCTCCTCAATGTCTTGTCCACCTGAAAACCATGGATGCAGCAAAGCTTTTGGGATATTCATGGTGCTGACTTAAAATAAGAAGAAATTACTAACACATCCATTAAGAATCAGAATGAGCAATGTAGGAAGTATGAATCAAGGGCAGTTGAAAGTCATCAGAAATGAAATGGCACAGAAAGATGGATAACCTAGGCATTCCTGAGCTGAAATGGACTGGTATGGGGCACTTGAAGCAATAATAAAAAGAGTTCACACTGCTAGAGATGACAAATTCAAGAAGAATTGAAAACAATAATGATCAAAAAGAACATTTCAATATATATTTCAAGATGCAATACTGTCTGGGATAGGATAATGTTTATGAGCCTAAGAGGAAGTCCACCTACTACAACTACTATTCAAAGGTACACACCAAGCACTAAAGCCAGTGAGAACGAAATAGAAGAATCTGACCAACTTATTCAGTCTGAGACTGATCCGGCACACATTCAAGATGAATCGATAATTGGAATGTAAACCTAGAAACAAAGAGGAAAGATCAGTAGTTGAACATCATGTCCTTGATACAGAAATAAAGTTGGAGATCACAAGAAACAATTTTGCAACACCCATGATTTGTTCCTTGCAAATACCCCATTTAACGACATTCATGATCACTGTGTGAGCGGAGCTCTCCTGATTGAACACTCAGGAGTCAATTTGGCTTTGTCTATGAGAAGAGATGGCTAGACCAGAAGATGTACACGGGTACAGATAGGAACTGGAAACACAGGGAATCCAGGGCAGATGATCCCTTCAGGACCAGTGGTGTGAGGCGATACTGGGAGTGTAGAGGGAGAGTGGATTGGAAAGGGGGAACCGATTACAAGGATGTACATATAACCCCCTCCCTGGGGGATGGACAACAGAAAAGTGCGTGAAGGGAGACATCGGACAGTGTAAGATATGACAAAATAATAATTTATAAATTATCAAGGGTTCATGAGGGAGGGGGGAAATGAGGAGCTGTATCAGGGGCTCAAATAGAAAGCAAATGTTTTGAGAATGATGATGGCAACAAACATACAAATGTGTTTGACACAATGGATGGATGCATGGATTGTGATGGGAATTGTACGAGCCCCCAATAAAATGATTAAAAAGAGAGAGAGAGAGAGAGAGAGAGAGAGAGATGGAGAGATGACGGGTAAACTCAATATCATCAGCCAAGACAAGGCTAGGAGCCAACTGCGGAACAGTTCATTGTTCACATGCAAGTTTAGGTTGAAGCTGAAAAAAATGAAAAGTTCACAAAGGTGAAAATGCAACCTCCAGTGTATTTCAACGGAAATGTTGAGCCCAAATTGAACCCTCATACCCAAAGACCATCACCTCAAGGACATCATACCTGAAGGAAGCAAAAGGTCACTAAAGGTACTGGAAAGAAAGAAAGGGTCAAAGTGGATGATGTCAAAGAAACTCTGAAACTTGTTCTTGAACATAAAGTAGTTAGGGACATGGAAGAAGTGATGGAGTAAACTACCCGTGGAGAAAATTCCAAACAGCAGAACTGAAGGAAGAGTAAAGAATTTTAACGTAATTTGAAAACACTCAAATTACAGTTGGCATATTTCAAGCTGAACTAACTGATGTACAAATTTAAACGTGGAGTTGAAATATTGAAGAATTCCTGTGGGCCAAATATGAGGTGATGCAGAAAGCATGAACAGACGATGGATGGAATATAGTCATGGTACCAAAAACATTGGTCAACCCTTTCAAGAGGTAGCATATTATCAAGAAGCCGAGATACACCGACCGCATTAGTGAGACACAAAGCTGCAGGAGTTTGTAGAATACATCTTGGAGTGCTTCAGAAAATTAATACAGCACTAGAGACACGCGTAATCCATGTCAAGAAATGAGGAAGACAGATCCCTGGCCAACCACCTGCAAGCTATCCATATTTCTGTCCATTCCAAAGAAAGATGATCTTACAGAGCTTGGATATTATAAAATAATATCATCAATATCACATCAACTAAACATTGGCTAAAGAAACTTCTAACATGTTAGCATCAATAGTACATCAAAAGGTAGTTGCCAGAAATTCAAACCAGATTCAGAAGCGAAGATGAAACCAGGGATGTCATTGTTGACATCAGATGGATCTTGTCTGACAGAGAAAACCAGAAAGATGTTTACTTGCATTTTACTGAATGTGCAAAAACATTCAACTGTGTGGATTATAGCTAACCATTGAGAACATTGAGAAGGATGGAAATCCCAGAATGCTCCATTGTGCTCATGAGGAACTTATAAATAGATCCAGATGCAGTGTTTCAAACAGAATAAGGTAATCCTGCACTGCACGGATTAAAGTCAGTGTGAATTAGGGTTATAGCCTTTCACCAATTCATTAAATCTTCAGGCTGCATTAATAATCTGAGAAACTACACTATCAGAAGAAGAATGCAGCACCAAGGTTAGAGGAATATTCACCAACAATCTTCTATCAGTAGATGACATAACCTTACTGGCTGAAAGAGAAGAGGATTTGAAGCACCAAAGAAAAGATCAAAGAACTACATTTTCAATGGACATTTATTATGTGTCAGGTACTATGTTCATATATGAGGTAGCTTTTAAAACTTCATGGAAAAATATAATTAAGAGAGAATTTTTTTGACCAAACATTTTGAAGCCCCCTTAGATATGGTTGATAAATCAAGAGTATACCCTACTGTATTATTATGAGAAATTTAAATATTCTCAAACCTTGTTTCCAATGCCAAGTTTCTGAGGTTGAACCAACAAGAACTCCTTGGCTTGACAAACTGCTTAGCTTAAGCCCAGGGAACAAATGGAATACTCAGTATCGTGGTATCATTTCTGTATGTGTTAAAATATCTCTCAATTAATTCTACCCTGATATACTTATAAAATCAAATACTTGAACTGTAACCTTACAACTGAACTAAGAAACTACAGTAAAAATACAGGATGGCCAGTAATTATTTGAACAACAAAATTAAATTTATCATAGAAAAATTCAACAATATATTTCTAAATCCATGTACAATAATTCCCTCAGAACAAGCCCAAACCGTGACGATATCAGTTCTGCTGGAAAGCTGTTCATTCATCCATTCTTTCGTGTTCCCTCCTAACATTTGTTGGATGCATTTAAATATTGAAAGTGAAGACCCACATGCCACATCTGTATATAGCTGTATGGATCTATACGTAAAAGTTACAAGTCAAACCATATGCTGCTTAACAAAATGTAGCACAAACTTGACCTTCGCCAATTGTTTTTGTTGTTAAGTGCCTTTGAGTTCGTTTTCAACTCATATTGATCCTAAACGACAGAGTAGAACTGCCCATAAGGTTTTCTTAGCTGTAGTCTTCAGGGGAACAAATTGCCAGGCCCTTCTCGCATGAAGTTACTGAGTGGGTTCAAACTGCCAGATTTTGTTTAAAAGCTGAGTGTTCAGTTGTTGGTTAGCCAAATATACTTTATAATTAAAAATATGTAAATATCTAAGTTCTCTTTTGATAGACTAAGACATCTGGATAAGCAATATAACAATTATATACAAGGTCTATGGATTATTATGCATTTATTCACAAGATCATTTCTTGCCTTTATTTCAGAAAATTAATTAATTATGGTACTATATATAATAAAGGTTTTTTCACATAACTTATGTTCTACTGACATTTATGAAAAATTAAGCACTCTTTCGCAAATCATTTTAGTTGCTAGATTTCTACAGGTAGTATATTTTTGTTCTTTCAATTTTGATAAACATCATACCACTTAAAGATGAGAAACTGGAAGGAAAATTCTAACAATCATTCCTAAATTTTAAAATCAATTGTGAATTTCTTATACAACACTCATTCATCCCAGAGAGGTGGTATATGAGAAATGATTGTTGTGATAGAAAATATAAAGCCTTTTAATTTAATTTAAGTTACTATTTTATAGCAATTTTCATTTTAGTTCATATCTGAACCCACCCAATAAATAAATTAGTTCTTCCTTCAAAACTTTCATTGTGAAGAACTTTTAAATCAAACCAAAAGTAGATGTTGATCATGGTCAAAAAATAATCCTAATAGAAGTTCATTTGAGGATCTATTAATTAGTTAATGGACAGTTTAATTGTCCATTATTTAATTGTCTATGACTACTCTTCAAGATTTTATGCAGAATACAAATCACAATTAACAAATACCAAAATATATTCAAGATTACTCAAATGATGTAATTGCATGTTTTTAAAGATTAAACTCTTAGGAAATATTTTTACTAAGAATTAATTCAGAATGTAGGGGCTCAATAGCTATCTACTTCCCACATAAAGGATTGATATCATATTTCAAGTCTGTATCATCTATCTTACATACATACAAATTCAAGAGCCCTGTGATATTTAATATTGAAAAATGTTCCCTGTGCTACCTTGTATAACTGTTAAGAAGCCTGCAACAATTTACAAACACTTCTGGAACCAAAACAACAACAACAAAATGAAGAAAAGCAAGAAATAGGATGTTCAGCATTACTTGGAAATGATACTTCACTTATGCAAGAATCTATTGCATTTGTACTATTAGAGAAGAAAAATTTGACAAGATAATTAATTTGTCTTCTCTTTTGCCTAAGTATTTCTGTTTCAGATTCCCCTCGCACTCAAAAACAGACTCTGTCTGTCTTCCATACTGGCAGTAGCACAACCCCAGACCTTCATGGCCTCTAGTTATCCTTCGTGTCAGAGATGTAGCATTAGAGATATAGGAAGGAATTCCTTGGGATTTTCAAGGTGTGATTATGTAGTAAGTTATTTAGACTTATGGGTTGCCCTAGGCCCATGGTAGTCTCCAATATAGCTTAGTACCAAATGGGCATCAGGCTACTTAACAACTGGTATCGCCATGCATTATGTGCCAGCTAAATCATAGGTTTGCCTGGCACCTAGAAGACTACCAAAACATCTATTAAGTGGATGAATGAAAGAATGTAAGGTAAATAAAGAAGAAAAAGACTGCATGTCTGCCCTGAAGGCAGAAAAGAATATCAACAATTATGTTACCATTTGGAAGTGGGAGGTGTGTGTGTGTGTGTGTGTGTGTGTCTGTGTGTCTGTGGTGGTGGTGGTGGATATGTATTAGAAATGGTTATGACATTCAATGAAAGTAGAAAGAAAGAAGAATTAAAACTTTCAAAAGAACAGCTTTCCTTTGTGAGCATGGTAATCAGGCATCTTTCAGATTGAGTAACACAACCTTGGGCAGAGTAGAACTCAGACTAGCCGCCTACTGCAACATTTGTACTGAACGGTTAGGATGATCGTCAATTTTAAATGTTTGGTTAACAATTTGAGGTTTTATTTCTGAAACCTCAATATTTCCTTTGCAAACCAATACAGACATACCAAAACATAACCAGAGAATGAGGCTGTTCTCTTGGTATTTCCAAACCCAGCTGAAAACAGGAAGCCAGCACACGAGTACTCTGACACAAGCAATAGCCCGGCTGGAGCGCTACGGTATTCCCAAAGCAGCTCCAGCCGGCCTCGCACTCTCACTTTGGAGAGCTGAGATGTGCGTGGAGGGTGAGGGGGGGTTGGGGGACAGGCGAGACAAAGAATGAAGAATAACTCAATAAACTAGAACAGAGGTATCCCATTTAGAAAATAAACACCAAAAAGCAGTCATAACCTATGTGGAAATTTCCAAGTAGCAATATAGGAGTATATATCTCCACAGCCTGTGCATATCTGCCCCCTATTGCTGGATTCTGAGCTCTGTAAGGAAAGGAAATCTGTGTATCTGTGTATATGTGTATGTTTTGTGTGTACATTTATGTGTGTGTATGCATATGAGTATATGTATGTGTATGTATATGCATATGTTCTAGGTTTGAATTCCTGGAAGCTCATATTGTGCTTGGAAAGTGATGGGGTCACTGTAGTCTATGAATTGCATGCTATAAAAATTCAACCTTTACACTCTCATGATAAGCAGCCTAGCCTGCGACGTCAAGTGATGTGACCCACTCTTCTTTTATGTCGATGGATATAGCGTTTCAAAGACACTCTTCCAGTGAAATGTCTCGCTCCCAGGCCCTGGTTCTATAACAGGGCTTAGGCAGGGATCACCCGGATTTTGGAATGTTTGATACAACCCATAGTGTAATAGAGTCCTCAGAGTAGAACTCGAAACAGAAACAGTTCAGTTTTATTACCCTGAACCAAAAGTGGTTGCAAGAGATAAGAGGCCCTAGTTTCTACTTATTTTGAAAAAAAGTTGAGCTGAACATACTTCACATCGAAAACAAAGATATCTTTGGTTAATATTTCTCAACACTTAAGTGATAAGCATCAAATAATTCCATAAGTCAGGTTATCTCAGTTTGTTGCATGGGATCTCTCTTGTAGTCACTGCTTCCAGGCAACAGCACTGTGATGGCACACCGTGTTAAGCATTGGGCTGCTAACCACAAAGCCAGCAGTTCAAACCCACCAGCCACACCACAGGAGAAGGATGCAGCTGTCTGATACCATAAGGGATCAGTAACCCTGAGGAGCAGTTCTACCCTGTCCTGTTGGCTCGCAAAGAGTTGGAATCAACTCAATGGTGGTGGGTTTGGTTTGGTTTCTTCCTGACAGTCACATTGAAATCCTGTGGCTCAGAAGAGCTGAGACAATTTCTTGCTCACATCAGTCACCCCAGCGTTAAAAAGGGCCAGGTTCAAAGTATTGGCTCCAGGCACCCTTGGTGTAGTGACCTCTTCATAGCCTTGTGAATAAGACGCTTGTCCCCCACTCCCCCACCCCCAAAGGGATTGGACATACTGCTGCTAGCGATGCAAAGAAAATGCATTAAGCCTTTAGGAGTGCAGCTACGCAAATAAGGCACGTATAGCCCTTGTAAGGTTTGGGTCAGGTTTGTCAATCCTCTAGGCTTAAAGGGAGTTGGTCCCAGAAGCTGAAAAGGGGACCTCACTGCCTTCAAAAAGAGTCACTGGGGAAAGCAATATTGGATAGAGGATTTCTGCTCTGAGAACTTCCTAGACCCAGGATACAGAGGGCCGTAACACTACCTGAGCAGGCACCTGTCCAGAGGGGAAGGAGAGGAGGTCTAGCCTCAGAGGAGCAGGAGGAATTTAGCTTTAGAGGCTCCCTTGCTTGCTCTGCCTAGAGAAGGGGAGAGCGCCATCTTGTCGTAAACAAGGTGCTCTCGGTTTGAGGAAGCCTTTGAGACTCGACATGCTTCCTGATCCTGATCCTGATCCTGAGTGGAATCTATCCCTATCCCGAATGAGCCCTAAACCTGTGAGGAGGATCTAGGAGTTTTGTGTGAATATTACAACAAATTGTCAGAGCCAGCGGAGACCTAGAGGGATTGTGGGTAGCACAGCTGATGTCCGCGTAGGTTCCCAGGTTGGAGGCTGGAGGTAGGCCTGAGCTCCAGCCCAGCTTTGGGCTGATGTCACCTGTGCCACCTTCACGCTCCCCAGAGTTATGAGAGAAAGCCTAGGCTAAATCCCTTTTATAACACCGTGAGGGGAAGGCACGGCAAAGAGAAAGACATGGAAGAAGGGAAGAAAGAGAGTATAGGAATAAGGGACTACAAGGAGCAGTACTTGCTCCGCCACCTGTCAGCCTTCACTTTGTTTGATTTGTTTTTAAAGACTACGAGCTTTCAGGGCAATAGAAATAAAATTGTAGATGTCTAAGAATAACTGAAGAATATGTTAAAAGACAGACCCTGAATCTGTGTAGACATTCCGCCATCAGCGTTCCATTAGGGAGATCTGGAGTTGTCTCGGCGGCGGATAGCTGCCGTCAAGTGGGCCTCCAGAGCCAGTAGACGGAATACTGCCTTTTCCCGTGTTCGCCCCCGGATCGGTGGTGGAGGAGACTGGTTGGTTTTTGGAAGTAGATTTCGAGGCCTTTCTTGTAGTCTGTTTTAGTCTAGAAGCATTACAGCATCTCCCACAATCTACCTCTGAGGAGTGGGACATGACTCGACATGAGGTACATTAGCCAGGATTTGAACCCAGGTGTCCCTCAGAGAAGGTAATGATTCTACCCCTGAACCACAATTGCTCTCATAGAACTGAAGGAGCGTCCAGGAATAAAACCACCCCAGGTCATTATGGTTTGGACACAGTACTGAGAACTTCTCTGGAGGAGACTGCCAAGTTCTTACCTGAACAGAGATTCAGATTCTCAGGCTTATCCAAAGCTTGATTTTTGAAGAAAAACAGAAAAAAGAATATGTCTCTGCATCTAACTGTCTCTACTGCCCATCCCTGTGCCTCACAAGAGCACCCTGCTTATTGCGATCCCTAATTTGTTAAGGGAAGAATTAACTCTCCCCCTGCTTAGCTGGCTTCCAAGGTTTGTATCTCTGTACCTAATCAGCAATTAAAGGGATCTGTGTTCTCGGCTGAAGAATATATTTGTTATCTTCTAACATCCAGCTGCTATCAAAAGCCTGGTTTTAGAGAAATAATATTTCAGGAAGATAATTTAATGGATATTCTAATCTACATATTCTAAGCTCCATCTCTGGACCAAATTAATGGCTAAGTAAAATTTACATTCTAATGGAATCATACCTCAATATTATGTCTGATTTGTATTAAAGGTTGTTTCAACTGTATGCAAGTGAATGCTATTTATACATTTGTTGCAGAACTGTTTCGATCAGTGTGTTCATGTCGGCTTTCTGAATATGCCAGGGTTATGAGAGAGTGTGTCTCTCTTCTGAGGAGTTTCCGTGTTTCTGTCTTTTGAGTGAGGAAGGTTACATAGTATGCTTTTCCCTGATTTACTGGGACTGCCACAAGATTGGAAGTTCGGTGCTCAATTTTTGCACTTAGCTACTTTATCCTGTCCTACTTCATTCAATTTATCATGTAGTGGATTATTCTGTTTTGTGTTGTATTGTCTCCTTTTAGAAGGAGAAAAAGATACACTTTTTTTTAAGTTGAAGTGTTACTGTATAGATTGCAAGCATTGCCTAATCCTCCTTTATTATAAATTATGATCATGGCATATTTGACAGTTAAAGTCACCGATGTGAGCAATTATTTATATTCCACAGATAGACAAGCACTTTTGACCAACATTATTTCTCACTACATAGGAAACTGGCTTAATAAGGTCAGGTTATTATCTGTCTTATACTGTTTTTTCCCAGTTGTTTTTCCTTATTTCTCTTCTGTGAGTTTCTTTTATCTAAATGAGCTTCCTTTTACAGAAATGTAGTGTTTATTCACCTTAGAATATTGATTTGGACGTTCTTCTAATCTCTACTTCGAAAAATTGAAAAATGTATTCCCCATGGTGCTATAGTGGGTACCTCTTGGGCCCTTAACTGCAAAGTCAGCCATTCAAAACCACCAGGTGTTCTACCAGAGGGGAAAATTGAGACTTCTTACTTTCTTTTTTTTTTTAACTTTTGATCATAAAAAAATATTTTTATTCATTTTAT
>NW_022111368.1:6560730-6573858 GCF_000313985.2 Echinops telfairi
AGGTTTCAAATTGCGGAATTTGTTGTTAGCAGCCCAATGTGCAACTACTGTACCGCAAGGACAATGAAGACACCGCTGTGTGGTGAGGAGGAGCGCTATTTTATGTCCCGTTAGACAAGAGCACAGACATCTCCCTCAGTGCGCTGTACAGTGTCGGCTTGCATGTTGCTTTGGTGCTAAGAGCTCTGCTTCTCCTTGGCTGCCTTCCGTTTGCACTGACCTCTTTTATGGAGCATTGTGGCTTTTCCCAGGCACTGGTCTACCCTGATAACATGCCCAAGCCACACGAGATCAAATCTTGCCATCCTTCCTTCGAATGAGCACTCTGGCTCTACTTCTTCCAAGACAGATTTGTTTTTTTTCTAGAAGTCCATGGTACATTCAGTATTCTTCATCAAAACTACATCTTAAATGTCATCAGCAAGTAGTTCAAATCCTCTTCACATTCTGCAAGCGCGTTTGAAGAGTGTGCATAGAGCAGGTTGTTTGTGAATAAGCCTTGTTCTCAATCTAAGGCCACATTCTTCTTCATGGAGTCCACACTGTCTGATGATTTGCTCCGCATACCGACCAAGTAGGGATGGTGAAGGAATCCAAGCCTGGAGTACAGCTTTATTTTAAACCATCTGCCCTTATTCTGCTCAAATGGCTGCCTTTTGTTCCATGTGCAGATTGGTCGTCAGCACAATCGAGTGTTCTGGAATTCCCATTATTCTCAATGCTATCCATAATGGAATATGCTCCACAAAGTCAAATCCTGCAGAACAGTCAGTGAAACACAAGTAGCTCTCCTCCTGGCACTCTCTGCTTTCCGCCAAGACTGAGCCGACACCAGCCGTGATGTCCCTCAGGCCACGTCATGCCATGCATCTAGCTTGACTTCCGGGTGGCGTCTTGTTGATGTTCGTCTGCAGCCATTTTGTGCTACTTTCAGCAAAATGTTATTTGCACTTGATATTAATATAATTGTTCGATAGTTTCTACATTCTGTTGGGTTGGACCAAATACAGATCTCTTACATTCTGTTGGTCGGGTATAGTCTTCCGAATTTCTGGGCATCAGTGAGTGAGTGCTTCCAGTGCTTCCTCAGCTGACTGAAATAATTGGTATTTTGCCAATTCGTGCAGCCCTGTTTTTGACCAATTTCTTCAGGGCAGTTTGGGCTTCTTTTTTTAGGACCATGTGCAACCTTTTGAAATGACCAGTTATTTGAAGTACGACTTTGTGTGTTTCACAAAAGCTAGTGATGAAATTGAAGCATTATATCACAAACTTCAGTCAGACATTGATCAAATATGTCATCATGATGCATTGATAATTATTGACAAATGGAATGCAAAAGTTGGAAATAAATAACGAGGAAGGATTACATGAATAACAATGAGCTCAAGGAAGAAGATAAGGTTGTAAAATTGATGGTGGTAAAGATTGTTTGACCCTTCTTGATATAAGTGAACTATTAAATTGTATGATATATGAATAAAATGCCAATAAAAGTGTTAGAAATAGAGGGAGGTAAAGTAATTGGAAAATATGGACTTGGTGATAGAAACGAACCTAGAGGTTGCATGATAAAAATTTTACAAGACCAAACACTTGTTCATGGCAAACATCTTTTTTTAACAACACAAAAGGCAAATATACTCACGGACTAATCCAGGTGGAAAACACAAAAATCAAATTAACTACATCTGTGGGAAAATACAACGGAACAGGTCAATATCAGCAACTAAAACCAGGCCAGAGACTGGCTGTGGAAGAGACCACTGCTTGCTTCAATGAAAGTTCGGGCGAAAGCTAAGAAAATTAAAACAAGTCCAGCAGAGCCACAATAGGAGCTTGAGTCTATCCCATCTGAATTTTGAGGATCTCTCAAAAGCAGATTTGGCCCATTGAACACTAAAGACAGAAGGCGTAGTGGGCTACAGGAGGGACATTAAGGTTCCCATTAAGGAAGAAAGCAAAAGGAATAAAGACCGAAAAGGAAAAGGAACTAATGGGTGAGAGTGGGTATCAGAAGATACTCTGGAACGTGCTCTTAATCATCGAGTAGCTAAAGTAAACGACCGAAAGGATGACGCGAACGTGCCGAGAAGAACATTTCCAAGGGCAGCTTGAAGAAACTAAATGCTGTATAAAATGTGTGAAGACCTCGTGTTAGATAATCTGAAGGGACGAACAGGCTCACCGTATCTTAAAGTAAAAGAACTGAAGAAAAAAACCAAGTCTAGAGTTTCTATATTGAATGATTCTATGGGCAAAATATTGGATGATGCAGGAAATATCAAGAGAAGATAGAAAGAACACATGGAGTCACTGCAACAAAAAGCATTAGTAGGCATGCCAACATTTCAGGAGGTAGCTGATGAGCAAGAACCAATGATGCTGAAGGAAGAAGTTCAAGCTGCACTGAAGGCACTGACCACCAACAAGACTCGAGGAATTGATGGAATAATAACAACAACAAGAATGTTTCAACAAGCGGATGGAGCGGGGAAAGCACTCATTCATCGATGCTAGGAAAACTGGAAGACAGCTACTTGGCCAACTGACTGGAAGAGATTCATATTTGTACTCATTTCAAATAGAGATGATCTAACAGAACGCTCAAATTATAGAACAATATCACTGATATCATATGTTAGTAACATTTTATTGAAGATCATCCAACTAAGATTACAGCCATGCATTGCCACGGAGCTGCCAAAAGTTCAGCCCAGATTCAGAGAGGTCGTGGAACAAGAAATATCATTGCTGATGTCAGATGGATCTTGGCTGAAAGCAGGGAATACCAGAAAGATGTTTACTTGTGGCTTAGTGACTATGTCTAGGTATTTGACTGTGTGAAACATAAAAATATCAAATCAAATAAAAATAAGTTGATAATCTTGGACAGAATGAGAATTCCAGAACACTTCGTGGTGTTCCTGTGGAACTTATATGTAGATCAAGAGGCAGTTGGGTGAACATAACAAGACACATTGCTTTAAAATCAGGAAAGGTGGGTGCCAGTGTTGTACCCTCTCATCATACTTGTCCCATCTGTATGCTGAACAAATCATCAGAGAACCTGGATTAAAAGCAGATGAATGTAGCATCAGGATTGAAGGGAGGTTTATTAACAACCTGTGATATGCAGATGACACAATTTTGCTGGTGAAAGTGAGGAGGGCTTGAAGCGTTTGCTGATGAAGATCAAGGACTGCAGCCTGTAGGATGGATTTCAAGCCCATATAAGGAAGACCAAAGTCCTCACAACTGGAGCAGTATGTAACATCATGATCAGTGGAGAAAAGTTTGACATTGTCAAAGATTTGCTCTTGCGTGAACCCACAATCAATGTTCATGGAAGGAGTAGTCACGAGAACAAAGCATTAATTGCATTGGGTAAATCTGCTGCACAAGACGTTTTCAGGATATTGAAAAAGAAGGTTGATACTTTGAGAATCAAGGTGCACCTAACCCATGGTATTTTCCATTGCCTCATATGCATGACAAACTGTGCAATAGGTCAAATCAGTTCTTGAGATCTTCTCAAAATTCAGATCAGATAGACTCCTATTTTGGGTCTGGTGGACTTGTTTTAATTTTCTGCAGCGTTAACATGGATTTTCATGTAAGCAAATGGTGGTCTATTCCACAGTCAGTCCCTGGACTGCTTGTAGTTGCTGATATTGACCCCATTGTCTTTTTCCACAGATGTAGTCAATTTGATTTCTGTGTATTCCATCTGGATTAGTCTGTGTGCATAGTTGCCTTCTGTGTTGTTGATAAAAGACATTTTCTATGAAGGAATTTTTGGTCTTTCAAACTTTTTGCCATGCAACCTCTAGGTTCATTTCTATCACCGAGTCCATATTTTCCAATTACTTTACCCTCCTCTTTTTCTAACAGTTTTATTGGCACTTCATTCACGTATCATGCAATTAAATAGTTCAATTATATCAAGAAGGGTCATACAATCTTTATCACTATTAATTTCAGAACTTTTTCTTTTTCCTTGTACGCATTGTTATTCTTGTAATCCTTCCTTATTATTCGTTTTCAACTTTTGCATTCCATTTGTTTATAATTATCAATGTATCATGATTGCATATTCGATCAATGTGTGACTGAAGTTTTTGGTTGAATGCTTAGATTTCATCACTAGCTTTTGTGGTTGTTGTATAAATTTGAATGATAGTTGTAATGAATGTAAGGATTTTGATCAAGGCGGATAGATATGAACCTCTTACAGACAGCATTGCACTTCAGGATTGAGTTTGCAATCCCCTTTTTGATAATGAATCCCGTGCCAATCTTTTTGATGGTGTTATTCCCAGCATTGTAAATTATATGATTTTATGATTCAGAATGACCAGAACAGTACATTTGGGCTCACTAATGCCCAGGAGATCAATTTCTATGCTTTCCATTTCATTTTTGACGACGTCCAATTTTCCTAGATTCATACTTTGAACACTCAAAGTTCTGATACTTAGTAGACTTTTGCAGCTGTTTCTCCTTATCTTGAGTTGTGCCCCATTAGCAAATGAAGCTCCCAAATGTTCCACTGCCACAGGCTTTAGTTGACTCATGGTCATGGTCATGGTCAATTCCACTCTGAGAGATCAGCTCCTTCTCAGTTACCTTTACAGGCCCTCGGACCCCTGAGCCCATCCTCTGGCACCATCTCCAACCATGTTCTGCTTCGATCATTAGGCCTTCAGAATCAGACAGTGTTTCCAAGCTATGGATAAGGTTTGCAGGGACTGCTTCTTCTGAAGTGTGGAGCTAAGTCCTTCCTCCTTGTCTACTAGTCGGGAAGCTTTACTGAAACCTGCTCACTTTTGTGACCCTGCTGGCATTTGAAATACCAGTGACAGAGCTTCCAGCATCACTGTCACATAGATGTCACCACTGAAAGACAAGTGGTGGAGACATCAAAATAAATGTTGAATGTCCTTTATGGGGATGAATGTCCTGCCATTCCTCTCAGATGAATCATTCCCAGCCTGGTAAACTGTTTGCCTTTTGATCTGAAAATTTCCAATTTCCCTAGATTCATAATTTTTTACATTCCACTTTCTGGTTATTAATTCATATTTGTAGCTATTTCTTCCCATTTTCAGTCATTCTGCATCTGCAAATGAAGGTCCCGAAAGCTTTACTCGAGCCCTGTCATGCTCGACTATACCTTGAGAAGGCAGCTTTTCCTCAGTTGTATTTTGACTGCCTTCCAACCTGAGAGACTCATCTTGCACTGTATCTGATAACTTTCTGCTGCTGTGTGGAAAGTCTTGTGTGGTTAATCTCTCCCAAGTGGATAGCCTAATCCACCTTCCAAGTCTGTTGTGAGCCTTGAAATGCAGCTGAAATCTCTTCACCTTAGTGACCCTGCTCATATCTGAAATACTGTTGACCTAGCTTCTACTATCATAGCAAGACGGAAGTCATCACAGTATCCAGACTGACAGGCTCAAACCCACACTATAATCTCTCATCTTTTCTGGTGGCTTTTTCTCTGGCCTTACATAGTCTTCTCACATGTAAATGTTAATCACAATTCTCAAGAAAGCATCACTGCAGATGTTAAAAGTCTTTCTTTGTGTCTCCGGCCTCCATGATACTCTGTAGGCAAATTCTAGTCACCTTGGCTTCCTGTATCCTCAGTACCATCCTTTCCACTCAAATAACCTGCCATCACCTGCCAGATCCACCAGGTCACCCTCATGCCTCATCCCTGCATCACTGTCTAGAATGCTTGTCAAAGAAATGAATCACGGTTCACCTCACTTGTTTTCTCTCTTCCAGAGACCCTGTACTTCATTCTCTGATGAAGTATCTGGAGAGGGGGAACCGATTATAAGGATCTACCTATAACCTCCTCTCTGGGGGACGGACAACAGAAAAGTGAGCAAAGGGAGACATCGGAGAGCATAAGACATGACAAAATAATAATAATTGATAAATTATCCAGGTTTCATGAGGGAGGGGGAGGAGGGAGGGGAAGATGAGGAGCTGATACCAAGGGCTTAAGTGGAGAGCAAATATTTTGAGAATGATGAGGGAAAAGAATGTAAAAATGTGCTCGACACAATCAATGTATATATGGATTGTGGTGAGTTGTATGAGCCCCCAATAAAATGATTAAAAACGCCAACAAACATTGCTTTATATATTTTACTTCTTTTTACCCGTTTCAGGGAGGAGTAAATTGGCTGCATATTACTCCATCTTATTTGAAAGATAGTATCCTCATTATGGGTTGCAATGTTATCATGTATCATTCTTATGAACACATTTTTTTTAAATGAAATAAACTAGTTAAACAATCTCCTGAATCTCTTAATATTCAGGGTCTGATACTTCTCAAGTCCTGTAAACTCTTTTGTGACCCATGAGGGATAGAGCGCCCACCTACATTTTCCACCTGGTGCTTTGGTGAGTAACTCTTCTCCCACTTGAAGAATCTGCTGCTATCTGTGCGACTGAATGAAGCCGAAGAATCCAGCCTCCCCCCAAGACTCCGCATCAGAAGCCCCTTGGGGCATATGTTTCCAACTAATTGTATTAAGCTCCATATCAAAACATAAAGCTATTTTTTGTTATTTTTATTTCATTCAAAATTTCTTCCACTGCTGACAACACGTGGCTACAACCACAGCTTCAATGGAGAAAACAGTTCCGTCTTGAAAGGCTTATTTCAAAGTTATTCATGTTCCTGTTATCAACTCACTTGCCGGATCTACTCCAGTATAAGCTGACCCGAATAGCAGCCGAGGCACCCAATTTTACCACAAAACTGCACTTAAAATGTGCTGAAAACCTTGGCTTTTATACACGAGTGTATACGGTATTTTCTTTGGCCCAGTCAAAATCATTGTTGAGGTAGCACTTCAGCATATTCTTGGAAGCCACTCACGTCCTTTCTGAAGCTTGAATGGATGTTTCCCGAACCTGACAATAGGAGATCTTCAAGTAACAACCAGGGCACGTAGTTCATGATCAGGCAGTCCTGAAGTGTTTTGTTGATTTCAATCTTGAGGAGCCTCATTGTTCCATCACACTACTAAAAGTAATACGTATACACAAGTATTAGGCTGTGGCAAATTTGCCATGGCAACTATTTTGAAGTTGAAGTTGTATCAGAGATGTTGAAATGTGGGAGGAAAGGTGTGTCTTAAAATGAATGACATACAATAGTGTGTAGTATTTTAAAAATTGATTCTGAAGACCATGTTTAACTGCAATGTCCTAGGGATATTCTCTAGCAGGTAAATGGTGGGGTGTGGATTCTCCTGCCGAGGCAACATCTTTTCACCCTAAAAGTAGCACGTGGGTTCTCATCAGCTCAGTGCTTCAACACTGGACCCCCAGGATTCCTCGAGTGATACATAAAAATGCCACGTGGAAATTTTGCCATCCTGGGGAGAGGGAACAGTGGTCATTAAGCTTCTTTTTTAAAGAAAAGGTGACTCTTAGAAGTTGTATCCTTTCTCCCCACGGACAGTGTCTCTATGTGTCACCGTGGGAGTCCCTGGGTTTCTCGTATTCTGATTACTTCTATTCGGATCTGAGTTCCAGTCATCTCTATTGGGATCTCCCACAGCATCGCAAACCGAAGGTTCTCCAAATGACAGGTGTTCTCAGGTCCTTCGCCAGGGTCTGCTCTTCCATCGCTGTCCTCCTTCTCAGCCAGGGACGGACTCATCACCAGCACCTCACACGGCCCCTTGTTCCCAAAGTCACTCCACCGAATGCTTTGGAAAGTCTTTTTGTCCTGACAGTTGTGCCCCCACGTCCCCTGTGAACGTTCTCGCTCATTCCAACCCATCCTGTATCCATTACCTATAGCTTTTACTCAGCAGCACCCTGAAATTCTCATGACGTCTCCCATTTTTCGTTTATTGATTGAGACATGGAATACATCAAACCTTTCCCTGAACATCTAGAAAATCGTCTCTAAGCCTTTTCAACAGAGCTGAAAAGGTTTCCCTCCACAAAGATGTTCCACAGTCCCCAAGGCCGACTTGACTCCCGCTCTGTTTTTGTCCCCACTGCTCCATGGCTCCTTGTGTTAGCAATGCAGTCCTTTGGGCCTTGCATTTGAACTGATCTCACACATGGCTCCTCTCCAGGACTGTGTTCTAGGAAATCGGCCTTATCTTATTAACCTTCCCCTACTGTCTGCCCGTAGGGCTCAGCACATGTCGATTGCATGGATGTCTTTTCTTTTAAATACCTATCTGCTCTTCCTAGCAGATCCTTTCTCTGTTGTCCTTCGGCCTTTCTCGTATGCTCACCCATGTATAATTTAGTTCCGATCTGAAGTTTCTGCCTTCTGGTTCTTGCTGCTGGTGCTGTGAGGCGGCAACCCACGCTTGGCTGCCACCCAGCTTCGTGTGCTTCTCTGTATGGCCACCTATCTAGTTCTGCCTGCTCTCAGTTTTCCTCGTGATAGAGCCGTACTTCAGGCTCCCAGCGGCCTCTGGGGGTGTGTGTGTGGGCAGTTCTCTGGTTATCTTATTAACTCTCATATGAAGGGAGGGAATATTTATCTACCCCCTTTGGAAAGACATTATTTCTGGGAAAAAGAGCCTGCCTTCCTGGCAGAGCGTAATCAGGAGGACCATTGCCCAATAAACAAAGTCTCATCTCTAACCACACCTAAATGGCACTTTCAAAGGAACTACCTGCCCTAGAGCCCCAGGACGGTTCAGATCAGGGGCAGGTGTTCAGAATGCATACTAGGTCACTGGGCACTTGCACCTGTGTTCTGTGGCACAGTGCGGGCATTACATAATACTTACCAAAAGCCATACTTAGGCCATGTTCACACTAAAAGATCATGACCAAATGAGAACCCAGTGAAATAATTGTTTGCTTGAAAATGCAGTCAATCCAGGGTTAGGATTGCAGTTGTAAATGCCTGATCTTTACACAACCATGGAAAGCCCAGGGCAGCTTTTTTATTTGATTTTTTTAGCTGTCAAAAAATTGTAAACCAAAAAGACATACGTTCTTTTATTTATTTCCATCTGCACCAGTGTAATCAGGTCCTGGTTACACTTTATCTGTCACAGTGAAGTGGAAGCAAGAGCAGTGCTCAATTCAATAATTCAAATCGTCATGGTTTATGGTTTATGCAAAAATGTAAATTTTTATCAAATTATTTTTAAACTCGTGCAAATCATCTCAGATTTGTTTTTAAATACCTAGCCAAAATTACTGGTTATTTTGGATGTTTTAAGAATCAGTCAGGCTTTTTGTTTTGTTTTGTTTTTTAAAAATAGACAAATATCTCCTAATTGTCACATGTTTTTAAACAGAAACTTTCCTTCTTCAAGTTTAATGCTCAGGTTAAAATGTTTAAGATAAATGTAAGGCAGGCCCTCAGTAGTCCAAAGGATTATGTCTACATCCCAAATTGCCAGATAGAATTCATTCAGCTGCCCAAAGCTTTTCCAATACATATGTTAATGTTCTGAGAAGAAAGCATTTTATTTTATTGCCTCAGAGTATAAGTGTTTTGTTTCATTTAATGTAGTTTGTTTTCTCATTTAAAAGAGCAATACCATCTTCCAGTAAAGAGAGTAATACAATTCACAGGATTTCTTTGGACTACATAATTTGCAATAATTCATAAAGCCCTAGGTTTGACCAGAAACCAAGCAACAAACAAATAAAACCTAGTCACCACCAGACTGCTTACATTAATTCCCACTCAGCCACATTTAAAATTCACTCTGGGCCTCTGAAAGAACTTTGAAATTAAGGATTTTGTTTTGCTCTGCTTCTTTCATTTTAAAAATTTATTTATGTGAACGCTAACCAAAGCTGTTTCCTTGAAGTCTTAAACAGTACATGGTGTTTTCCTTGTGCTGAATAATTTTTGTTATCTTTGCCTTTGAATTATCGAGAAAGAAAGGACCTAACAGGACCGCTTGTCAGCCAATAAACCCCTTCTTCTTGGGAGTTCATAGTTAATTTTTGGTCGCCCATTGACCATCTGTGCTCCAATATCTTACATTGATGTTTTCAAAAACAGTTTCTGCTCTAACAAAACAAGAGTTTATGATTCACTTTCAGACTTTGTTCTTTCAACTAACTTGTTTGTTCAGGAAAACAGATTTCTAAGACTTGCACACACAGCAGGATCTTTGTGCCCCTGTTTATTCTCCTGTTTTGCTCGGATGACATAGCTTTTAGCTCATAAAGCATGAATTAAAGATAAGTAGAGAAAAACAGGACAGTCTTATGACTTTTCTCCCTTCGCGATACACCATTCCTTGCCGGGGAAAACGGCCAGTGGATCACCCTGTCCAAGCGCTGTGCAGGAGGCTGTAGAAAGAATCCCAGTAGAGAGGACATCAGAAGGCCTTTCTTTCTTTCACACAGGCTCTCACCCATGTGTGGACCTGGGTGTGCACTAATAGTTTAATAAGTCTGTCCTGGCTGTTTATTCTTTCTCTGTTCCCTCCCCAAATTGGTCTTAGCCTTAATCTCAGGCATACATCCACCTCTTTGCCCATGCCACTTGCCTGGCAGGAATTGCTGCCTTCTGCTCCATGTGGGTAAACTTACTGTCCATCTACCCTGTCTCCCCGAAAGTAAGACATCCCCCAAAAATAAGACCTACTTACAGTTTTGCCTCTCGCTGAAATATAAGGCATCCCCCTGAAAATAAGACCTTCCCAAAAATAAGAGTTTGGATTGTTATGATGATGTTCTGGAAGATGATGACATGACTGTCATTGAAAAAAATGAGTAAATGTACCATAGATTGTTGTACATGGAAATAATGGTAGTAACAAGAAATTCCTGATACTGTAGGATTCACAGTTTGTCTGGTTATGCTGGTTTGTGATGACAACTACTACTGTACCGTATACAGGTAATAAATTTCCTTTTTTTGTTGTTCAACAATAAATGTGTACCGTATTCTTCTTCATGGATAAATAAGACATCCCCTGAAAATAAGACCTAGTGCATCTTTGGGAGCAAAAATTAATATAAGACATTGTCATATTTTCGGGGAAACAGGGTAGTTACCCAGGCATCCCGATACTCTGTTCTCAGGATTCGTGTCCTGCTAGCTTCAACTTTGGCTCTTAAAGAGTACATCAAGCCCAACTATAAGAGAACTTCTCTCTCACTCTCTCATTTACATTGTTGCTGTTGTTGAAAACACACTGCAAAACATACATCATTCAACCATTTCTCCATATCCAATGCTCTGACTGATTAGATGCTTTGCAGTGCACAACTATACACATTCTTCAGTTCCAAATTTCTTCACCCCCTTTAGACGAGCTTACTGCCCCCTAAGCTTCTATCTGACCATTCATATTGCTGCTATCCATTGGGTCCCATGTAACTAGTGCTATCATAACAAAAGCACCAACAGAATGTCAACAGAGAAGCACCGGCGTGGGTTCCTGCAAAAGTCAGATGAAGCAGACCATCGAATGACTTCATTTTTTAAAGTGAAAACACAGCCGCTGATTGAGAGAATATCTTTGGAAACCAGCTATTCAAAAAGTACCTTATAAAACATGTATCTCAGACTTGGATAACTGAACAGCAGAAAATCTAATAACCCAAATAGAAAGTGCGGAAAGGATTTGAATAGACATTACTTACAGTTTTTCTAATGTAGGGGAAGTACAAGCTAGGGGGTGCCATACAAATCAGCTGGGGGTAGAAGGCTCCCTACCTGTTTTTCTGGGCACCAGGGCCGAGATAAAGGACTGGACGTTTAAAACACCTTAACCTTCAAGCATGGTGGGCGGGGGAGGGGGGTAGAGAGAGACTAGTCAGTTACAGGGTATAATCCATTTGAGCCCTATTGTGTCGCATTGCCTCCATGTGTGCTGACTTTGGGGTTGGCAATGGCTTTGCATTGTGACTTTGCACATCTAGAGGACTCCACTGACACAGCTGCCTGGGACAGCTGCAAGCTTCAGCCTCTTAGGATCAGCTAACTACTTATACAAGAAATTCCAGTCACCTTGAAACTGAGCCTTCCCATCTGATTGGAACTTGAACTTTGGCCTGGGCTAGGCAAGAGAAGGAAAACTAAGACAAACACTTCTGACTACCACTCGGAGTGAGGATTTCTAGTCCACGACCTTTTCGTAAAGGCAACCAAGCTGAAGGCAAGTGGTGAAGACCTTGGGCCCGGTGCTGCTGCACCCTCTGCCCTCCCTCCATCTCCTGGACGGCCTGTCTCTATACTTCTCAGGAAGACATAATGTGAAGAGGGGGCGGGGGGAGCTTTGCACTTGAGCACTTTTAATAAGAGTGATGGAGTAAAAGCCAACCTGAGAGAGCGACCTCAGGATTCTGGTCCCTTGCCACCACTTCCCTTCAAGATAACCAGAGGCAACTTACTGACCCTCTTGGAAGCGGAAAGTTCCCATCAGCTTCACGAGTTGATTGGTACGTATTCTGCCTCCCCCAAAGGACAGAGGCAAAAAGAAGAGGGGACACGGTAAAACTGTGAAAACCGACTGAGTCGAACAATCCCTGGTGGTCCTTCGAGTCCACTCCGTGGTGCGTTTCTCCTGTGTCCTCCCACTTCCCAGTCTCTTCCATCTCTCCCCTTTTCTCCTTTGCTGCTGCCACTATCCTTTCAGCGAGGCAAGGCCGCCAGTGTGTTTGCTCATCTCCCTCCCTTTACTCTCCCTGCCCTCCCTTTCTGAACTGCCTCCTCTCTTGCTCCATTGTCTGTACAAGTAAGTTCAGAACACGTAAAGGAAGGAATACCTTCCTATGTTAGTCTCTGGCAAAGAAAGGAAGGACGAATCAGATGACTCTAAATTAGAAACTGCCAATGTTCAACACCTTGTACTTCAATAACTTTATTAACAAAGGAGTAATTGTATGTGTCAATTGTATGCCAATAAAACTGTTAAAAAGCAAATGAGAGTCATATATGATTATTTGCGAAAACAATTTTAGTTCAGAAGTAAGCATAGCCCAATCAGTTTGTACCGCCTGTGTGTGTGTGTGTGTGTGTGTGTGTGTGTGTGTGTGTGTGTGTGTGTGGTTTCCTGGGTTGTGCAATTAAGGAAGCATTTGACTACTAATGAAAGGCTGGCAGTTCAAATCTTCCAAGAGTAGTATCAGAAGAAAGATTTGTAA
>NW_022111368.1:6575227-6587164 GCF_000313985.2 Echinops telfairi
TGACAAAATGGATGTACGTATGGACTGTGATAAGAATTGTATGAGCCCCCAATAAAATAATTTGAAAAAATAAAAGAATGTCGGCCACAGAGATAAAATATCTTTGCTTTACATTTTTTAATACCCAAAATGTCCTCTGTTGGTTTACTTAAATTTAAGAAATTATTATTTTTTACATATTAAAATGCTGTTGCCGTTTTTAAAATAAGGACAGAGTGAGGGACGGTGGCAGTCATGTCATCTGGGGACTAGAGTTGTCCAGATGGCACCGGGTGACACTGTTGGAGGGTGTGACACCAAAATGCCTCTAAAATGCCTGTGCCACGTTTAAGCAGCGATGTAGGGCTTTTTATAAAATTCCCCTGTAAGTAGTTATAGCATTGAAAACATGTATCACTATCTCTACCAGGCTGAGACTCGGGGTCAGTTTAATTTTTGAACCTTGAGATGCACCCCAGTGAGAGCGCTCTTATTTCTCCCTTACCAGGAAGCCTCGGCTCAGATGCTTTCCTCGCACGTGCGATACACACACACTGATGCTTCTGTTGCTGCTGTACTTTAGTACTGGCTGATTTTCTCAAATCCTGCTGCTCTAGCTCTGATACCATGGTCATTAATACTTGTGAGCCTATATGTGTAACTTTTTGAGAATGAAATAGTATTAAAGGAAAAAGAGTTCCCCGCTCAGTTCCCAGTAATGCTGTAACTAATGTTACAATTCAATGTAGAAACGTTTTACAAAATAATGCTGTGGTTAGCATTCATATAATCTAAGAAATATTACCTTTCAGCCATTTACACTGATGTCTAGCACATATGATTTGAGGATTACTGTTGGTAATCAACACTAGTAGGATTCTGAACGGCCGGACAGAGGAGGAGGAGGTGGGGGGCGTGGATGACAACATGAGTTACCACCTGGTGACACTAGTCCTGAAGATGTCACTGAATGGTTGCGAAGATAAGACGCAGAAACAGACAGACAGACAAATGCACACAGACATAGAAGGAGACACACACACACACACACACACACAGAAATGTGCTTAACTGCTTGGATGCGTGACCTAGGACACGGTGTACCAAAATCTGTGGGTGAACCAAAAATTTCAAAAAAAGTTTTAGGTAGATATTAAATCCAGATACTCGGCCCCCACTCCATGTATGAGGGACCTCAAAAAGTTTGGAGGGGAATGGAATGGAAAGACATGGAATTTTCCCAGGACATATTTAAGGCCCTCTCATATTCTGACTCAGTATCACTGTGGTTAACATGTAACCCAGAAAAACTCAGCCCACGTGGTTCATGTTTGGGTCAGTGACATTGTTTGATGGCGTCCACATTAGGTTCACCAGTAGAACTTTGAAAATCCTGACACCTCAACTTGGATGGAGTGCAGGTACCAAGACTTCCGAAATCTTCCCAAATAATTCTAACGGAACCAATCATGTGGATATTGACTTTGGGATCACAGAACTCAGGGTTCTAACCATAGCTTCAACACAGCTGTTTGAGTTTATGAAATGACTTCATTACTCTGGGCCTCTTACCTCTCCTGATCAATGAAAGGACACTGATGGTCCCCCTCAAGGATGTAACAAGGGGAGATTTGAAACCAGGTCACACTCCACACAGCAGAGTCAACATCTTTGGGAACGGATTTAGGCAGTAATGATTTTATAAAGTTGTCTAGGCAATCTAAAGGTGCAGCCATGCTTGAGAACCTATGGATTCAGGGGGTGAAGAAAGACAATGATGTCATTACTGAGATTCTACAAATAGCAGTGGTTCCTAGGTAGAATCCTTGCCTTCCATGAGGGAAACCTGTGTGCAATCCGCAGTCATCACACCTAGTGCAGAGCCACCATCAATTCCACGGCGGAGGCTTGTTTATTGCTGTGCTGCTGAACTGCTCTCATCAGTTTCCAGACTAAACCACACTTGGAAGAAAGTCCTGGATCTCTACTTCGGAAATCAACCCTGCAGATCAGAAAGGTCTGATCAGTAACCAATCAGAGGGATGGCAGGACCAGATTCCATTTCCACCTGTGGTGCCTGAAGTCACTGCTGATCTGGGCTGACTGGAGAGCAGCAACTTGGGAGTAGTAGTTGGTCTGTCTGTCCTTCCTGGGTGGGAAGGACTGTTGGAGCACTTTGCATGGGATGTCTTCTTAAAAATACTCAGGGACCCCTAGGAGGTACATTTTGTGTTTTGAGAAATTGCTCCTCTATTTACTGGTTGCTGGATAAAGCGTTCTTTCCCAAGGTGGACAGCAAAAGAGGACACAGTGTATTACAGGTAGGTGTGCCCTCTGGTCCTGTGGCAGCAGCTTCTGAGTACCTACTGCGTAGATTTGTGGGAAAACTTCCTGCCAAGCATTTGCTGGCAGCTGCAGAGTCTGCCGGCTGCAGGTGAAGGATCATCTGTTGGCTTGGGCGCATGTCCAAATGGAACAAAGCATTCAAGAGAGAGATTAAAAAAATAATAACAAGGTTTGCTTGGGTCTATGACGGAAGAAGAAAATGGAAGAGGTGCTATGTGGTGTCCATTAGCAAAACATTTGAATGAGGCCTCTTTGGCACTTTGTCCAGTGTCTGGTTGGGTTATACGGTGGATGGGATGTTAGACGGTCTCAAAGGCGACTGATGTCTTTGCAGTTTGCACGGTGCCTCTTGCTGGGACTGTGGCTGATGCTGACACGCTCGGCCTTTCCGTCTCTGAGATGGGTACATTTTTTGTCGTTTTCCCTTGACCTGAGAGTCAGTGTGCGTCAAGTTCGAATAATCATACAGGTTGCTGACTGGCTATGAAGAGTCATATAGAGAGAAGACTAACATCACATATGAGAATGTTCCTGTTTTAGTTATTTATAAATTGAAAAATGAAGAAGAAAGCAATCTTTCTCCATGACTCATAGACCGCACATTTTTCTGCATTTCGACAAATGAGTAAATTTTATGATCCCTATCCACTGTAATGATTAAGTAACAAGAAGAAGAATATATGTGGAAGATTATTTTTCTCTGAGAATCCTAACTGTGATAATGAAACGGGGACAGTAATCTTGCTTTAATGAAATGAGGAGTGTAAGCGACTCTATTTGTAGAGATGTTACATCAGCGAAAGCAATAGGATGTGTTCTCATATCAATAAAATGTAATTCTTTATGGGCTTATTATGTAAAACAATAAGCCAGTCTCTCGGAAGAAGATAGCATCTTGTCTGATTGTGCTGTTCATGAGCATCTTACAGTCTATTTTATATGCAGTTGGTGAACAAACAGGTCTTATTGTGAAAAATCTCTTCACCAAATCATTAGGTTGCATCTATGGCATTTTTAGTTGTAAAACAATTTTCACCGCACATATATGTTTGTGTGAAAGTAGGGGGTGGCAGAGTTTAATGCATAAAACCCGGGAAGTTAGTCAAATAAGTGGGGTGCTCAAGCCACCCTTTCTCGCAATCCTTTCACATCAGTAGCTCATCCAGAAAGCTTTTTATTTTAAAGCCAGTTTAAAAAGTCAATAATCATTAAATATGCAAAGATGTTTGCGAGCCTACTGCTTTCTATTTTATTTGACAGGCGTCCAAATCAGGCGGTCAGTATTTGTGATGTTGGTTTGTTTGTGGCGTCCACAGAGAGCAGAGGGAGGCAGAGACTTACTACCCCACTTTTCTCAAACAACCTGACACCAAGAACAAACGCAATACGATTGGTTGCTCTGCAAATCCTTGAAAAAAGGAAGCTAAAGTAAGCATGCATTCCCTGCGTCTAGTCTTTTCCTAGGCCCAAATCCTACCTTAGTTGACCGGATGCATCCCACAAATTAGTCCTTGCCTGACCCGTTCCTATTGTCTGAATGACACTCTGGCTCCAAAGCCCTGCTTCAACCATGCTTGCTACTGCGCAAGGAACGGAATCTGGTTTCCCTGCTTCCCACCGTAACAGTTTGAAAACTAATAACCATCTACAGTGTTTCTTGTGCCTGTTTCCATGACTTTCTACCTGCCCCTGCACTGGGAGGACTCACCTTGAGCTTGGTAAGGTGATCCCTTTTTAAGGGCATGTCCTGAGTGGGCGTCTATCTCACTGCGGTCTGGACACTGTTGAGTACAGAGCATAACTCCTTGGTGTTTGGCCTCCAGAGTCATTTATTTCATTACACAGAGTCTTTATCTTTGTGCATATCCTGGAACAATACTCTTAAGTAAATACTCTCAGAGTCATTTTACTCCATGGCTATTTACTTTGCATTTCCATGATCTCAATGGAACACAGAGAGGGAGGAGATAGAAGGCTTGGCAAACAATAATTTGCCACCATCTACGCACAAAGGGACAAGTGTGCAGGATATATTGTTTTGTTTTAAAAGTGAGACACGTCATTGATTTGACAGAGTCCATCTGTGCTCAGACCAGAGTTACTTAGAAAATTCCACTTGACAAAGCATGCTAGATAAAGCCTATCTCAAGAAAACAGAAGCAATGTAGCTTTGGGGTAGAAAGACCTGGTTTCTTCCCCCTCCCCCACCGACCACATTAACCTCGAGATTGTGGGCAAGTCCTTATGCTCTGTGAGTCTCCATGACCCTGTATGGTTGAGGAATATCAATAGAGACCCTACCTGCTTCCTAGAATAATTCTATGTTTAAAATTAGATAGTGAGATAGTTAGTTTATTGTGCCAGCCTGGCCAATAAACACAAGTGGGATTAATTGAAGGGCGGAGAGATAAATGGCTCAGTGAGCCTCGCCTTTCTTGTCTTTCGCTCTTTGATCATCAGACCAGTATGCGGCTGCCTTGCTTGTTCTGTGCCTCAATTTACAGGCTATACCACCTGTGGGATGCCTAGCCTGTGGACCGTCGCTGTAAGTTGTGGTCCCTTTAAGACCACACGATTGAAATGTACATCTCTGGAGCTGAGGACTGACAGTTGGTGACCTGCCTGGCTGTTTTGCTGCCTGTCCTGGGATAGCCTGGCTCTCTCTCTACAGAGGACTACCACACAGCCCTCAAGACTTGAAGGACTGCTAGTGTCTCACACCTCTCTCACGGGAGTGAGTTGCACTGAGCCATTTGTACTGCTTTATAATTTAACTGTTCATTTCTTGTATTATGTATCTATCTGTTTATAATTTAACAGTTCATTACTTGTGTTATCTATCTATCTGTTTATAATTTAACAGTTCATTTCTTGGGTTATATATATATCAATTTTTGTAAAGATATATATATAGTTATCAGCAATCTGGTTTTATCTGTCTAGAGAACCCTGTCCAACACAAAGAGTGTGCCTTCACTGTGCTCCAGTCTTCAAGCCAAGGAGAGAAAGCCAGAGCCGAGACACTGCAGCCTGCCTCCAAGTGAGCAACATTATGGGCCAGGATTGCTAGCCTAATCCTCAGCATATCACTAAAGATGGAATTTATAAACCATTCAGGTAAGTCGTTAAGCCCACCAATAAAAACAAAACAAGCCATCAGCCTGTGCTTTCTACGCACGTACCTTTGTCAATGAGACCTTGTCTGCTCATTTTAATGATCTCTTCCTGATCCGTATCCCTTTTCAATTGAGTAGGCACACACAGCTCTACCCTCAGCAAATAAACACAGATTCCCACGAAACACTGCCAAAAGGAAAAGCTAAAGAGGAAGGACATATCCAGTGTCTAAGGTTCACTGTATGATTTTGACTTCAGCCAAACTGAGTCAACTCATATATTAAGAAAGGCCATGCTCACTTTCACGATACTAACCTGAGGTAGCTTATCCCAGAGGATTACTGGACATTTCCTCAGGGACTAAGGGGGTGGACACATCCATTCCTTTTTATTTTTAAAATTCATTTATAGCAAGTGAGGAGGAATCCAGGCACCAACTTTTTTCTAGAATCTCTGTCATGGTCTTGACGATCTCAAAGCAGTGGAAGATCCTCATTTACAGAGGATTGCTGGGCTCTTCGAATGTCTGACAAGCATGGGAGAGGCACACATGCTTACTAACATTCTAGATGCTGGCTGCCAAGTTTCTTCTCACACGCCTAGTTCAAAGTATAATGCCTTTTTACAAATATAATTATAGGAGCTTACATACAGTTCGCCTCGTGTTTCAGTTGCCCTCAGGTCAACTCTGAGGATGACCCCAGGTGTGTCAGAGTACAAGAGTGTGCCATGAGGTTTTCAATAGCTGATTTTCCAGAATGGGGCCACCAGGCCTTTCTTCCAGGGCACCTCTAGATGACTCTGGCCTGCAAATGTTTGGTAAACTATCCACATGTATTAGTTATTTGCATAAGCCAGGGACTCCCGCCTCCTGGTAGGCCATGTCTAATTGCATTTTACTCTCTAAGTGCAAAATATTTTGAGAAATCTTCTGAAAATATTGTCATCGGACAGTGGGGCCATCTTGAAGATATTGAATGAACTAAATTGCAAGTTGTGAGGGTAGGCTTCATTTTCAGAAGCAACCAAATACCTAGCTGCCAGAATAGTAACTATGGTCAGTTCTGAAGTTCATCACACTGTACTTAGTTGGAAACAAGTATGGTTAGAAAGTAAAGGGACTTGTTTGGAAAATGACTAAAAATAATGGCTCTCACTAGAGATGTACTTTCCTGGTAGCAGTATCTTCAGGAAGGCTGAGTTCTCAAAGAATCTTTCTTGATTGGGCAAACAGTTGAGCTGTGTTCCTTGGTAGAGCTCAATACATTTGTGGATGCTTTTTAGAACATGTGACAATGAAGTAACATTGCCTCAACCATACCTTCTTAACATACATGGAATCAGTGTGGGTGCAGAAGAAATGAAAGAAATGATGTATCCATGCCGAGATGGAACAATAACTTACATAGATTTAATGGAGAAATTCTAAGGTTGCTAAGATCTTGGTGAAAAAGGCATGGAGCCCAAAGAATCGTGCTTGGAAGAACCGTGCTGCAGAGTAACGCCATACTTTCGATACTCACTGGGATTTTGACTCTTAGTGAATATTGCCGAAATACATCTGCTACAGTGATTAAAGCCTAACATAATGACATGATGTCATTGAAACTGCCGTGTTATGCAGACAGAAAACATGTCAATTAAATGATCATGATAATCCATGTATGTAATAAATGCATGGTTGAGTATGGCATTCTAATATTGGGTTTATTTTCAAGTGTGCCTGTTGTCGGTCTCATTGAGATGTTCTTGTGTAGTTGCATTTTATTATAATTTACCATATCTATTGGAAATGTTGGAAGGAGGCCAATGAAGGCATATTCAGAACAAAAGGCCGGACTCAAACTGTGGCGTCCATCATGTAAAAAAGAGCACTCAGGGACAAGTTAAAAAAAAAAAGACATAGATCCTGATGTCAGGGAAAATACTGAGCTCCCAAGAAGTCATTAGACAAGAGACAAACTTGTATCACAAGAAAGGAGTTTGACAGGGTTGTCTTGAGAGGAGATGTTGGTGGTATTACAGCAGTGTGGAAATGGGTAAAAAGCAGTTGCTTCTAATATGGCTAATAATCGGCTTGGGTTTAGGGAGAAGTAAAAATTTAGAAATGGTTGGAAGATTGGAAAGGAAGAATCCAGCTAATATCCTCTCTGCACAAAAGAATTCATTTAATTAAAATAATGCAATCCTGTGGAAATATTTCTAATCAGTTATAAAGATGAGACAAAAAATGGTCCAACAGTGAGGTCCCCCCCACCAAAAAAAAATAGTTTATTTCACCTAAAGAAATAATGTTGACTTTTTTGTTTAATTTTGGTTTGCTTCAATTTTACATGTAAAACAATAACACCATCCACTTCTAGAACACTCCAGGTGGGGGCTGGAGAAGAGTCTATGCTGCGACCATAAGCACGGCCCAAAGGTGAGGCAAAGCTTGCACTGAGAAAGCCTCCCTACACTGACAGCTTTCACTTGACAAGGATCCTAAATGTGGAGAACACCCTGGAATGTGAGGGTAAAGATAGAATCTTTCCCTCAGGTGTGAACAGCAAGCTCTTATTCACATTTTCTATTTTCCCATTGACATGAAAATTGCCTGAGAAAAGGAGAAGAGGTCCCAAAGGCACGCTGCTTTTCTGCTCGAATCTTCCCCTTTCTTTCTCGATGGTTCGTTGCTCTCTGTACATGCGTGTGTGCACACATGTATGTGTGTGTGTGTGTGTCTGTGTCAGGCAAACGTTCTCTTGCATGCAGATCCAATTTGCAACACTTCCAATCCCAGGCCAATCCTTTCTCTTGTGACTCTGAGGATTTGCCCCTGTGAAAATGGTCAGGCATCATGGCAACATTCAAATATGAGAGTCTTCCACACTCTCGTATTTACTCTCAGTACAGAAAATGTGATGAAGAATCATTTCCACACTTGGCTCTCTGAGATTTTAGAATATGCCTAAGGCTGTTTCAGGGAGAAATCTGTGCATTCAGATGGCTAGGAGACCTGTGTGTCTCAGCTTATTTGGAGAACAAAATTACTTTGGATCTATTTAAAGTTGTTTAATGAGTTATTGCACATATTTCATCAAATTGTAGTACAAATCACATCCCCTTAGCCCACTGCCATTTTTCACACACATGCTGAGGCATCATTTTTACTTCAGGATGTAGGATGGGTATTGATCTTGCACTCTGTAACACACCTAATAGCTGTCTATCAAAAGGGAGGCAAAGGGAAGATGCTAACCTCTCTGTCTTATTCAAAGCTATGAAGATATCTTTAAGAGCAGCTAGAAATTTGGGCTGGTTGGGGGATGGGGTGGGGGAGGACAAGGACGTATTTTAAAAAATGATTCCACTTGTATAATTATTTACTATGCCTGTGTCCATGTCTCTGTTACTATGAATAAAATAGAAAGCTAACTCAAAATTTTTTTGATGATTCTAGGAGATAATATAATGGTGTTGCTTATTAAGTCCTTAATGGTGACTTCCTACTAAGGGATTCCATGCTTATTTCCCCTCATCCTCTACGCAGCATCCATCCTCACACACTTACATAGGTCCAGTCCCTAAAGCAGTCTTTCCCACCCACTGAAGCGGTCAGTGTTTAGAAAGATGAAGGAAAGAGTGAACGGGATTCCATGGTTGGAAAGGAGCCTTGAAGATGCCCTGGCTAAGGCACTGAACTGCTAGCCAAAAAGATTCAAGTTCAAACCCATCAGCCCTCTTGTAAGAGAACAGACCCAGGGACCCTCACTCTGTAAAGAATCCACAGAAAGAAACATCATGGGACAGTCCTATTGTGTCAAACAGGAGCCCAAACAGATTTGATGGCACAGAACAGTAAGAGCGTTGTTAAAAAGCTGGGTTCTTAAGGATAGTAGAGGGAATACTTTAAAATATTATTTTAACTAAAGTTATCTATTTGTCTCTCTGTCAACCAAGAATGCCTGCTAGCACAACAGAGAGGCACTTTCCTACTAACCCTAAGGTTTTTGATTGAGCCCAACCAAGCTGCTTTGCTAGAAAAAGATCTGCCAACCCACTTCCCATGAAGACCACCCTCTCGGAAGCTGCACAGGGCAGTTGTAGTCTGTCCAATGGGGCCACTGCGAGTCAAAAATATCTCAGTGGCACATATCTATGTACTTATCTACCTAAACACCTCTATCTCTATACCCTTATCCGTATATACATGCAAACACATATCTAGGACGTCATACTAATAAGTAATCATTTTTTCTTCTGTTGTTCCAGAATGATGTGAAAACAGGCTTTTAACTATCAATGCCTCTGAATATCTGAGGAAGGCTACTCTTTCCTGAAGATACCCTTTTCTTTGTCTGATCATTCTTTCCATAGTTTCTGAGCAGGCACCCGGGAAGGGCTCTAATAAACACCCAAGGGATTTCTGGCTCATCTGAAAGATGGAAGTGTGTCTCCACTATGAACCCGTGAGCTCTTATTTGCACAGGGCTGCGTGTGTGGAGCAGGAATAAGGCACCTACCAGGAAAGCATGCAGATGAGAGCAGTGGAGAACAGAACAGTCGGACCCAGAGCACAGCCCTTGGTCGAGCCCATGCTGGTGTGTGCTGGGGGTAAGGTGGGCGGGGGTGATGGGCAGGTCTGATCCTAAATAACCGGGGTCCTGCTTGAGATGAGTAATTGGTTTAACCCTCTATGGCTTTCTTTCATTGATTCTCTCTTTCTTTCTTTCAATGTTCTTGTGTCTCCATCCTAATAGCCAATTGAGATTTCTGGACATTCAATTTCATCTCCTAACATGAATATCAGTCTTTAATATATTACACTTTACCCCATAACCAAATAAACTGTAGGGGGTGAAGCCAATTTGCTGCCAACAATGTAAATGTCAGAATCACTGTGGCAACTCGAAATCTGTAATGCTTGTGATCACCACGCAAAGGACACTCATTACGCACTTTTACTACCTAAAGGATTGTCACTCACCGCAGTACTGAAAGCCACACCTGTACCTGTGAAGTAAGCAGCGTCAGCGGTGTCATCTTTCAATGCCAGAATCAGAATGATAAACAAGCCAGGATGTGTAATCCCACAGATCTCTCTTACCTGAATAGTGCTTTCAGGACATTGATATATGGAATACAAATACAATTGTGTGCAGTTTCTGGCATGACTTTATTGATTTTGGATGGTTTGGGCTCCTTCAGAGGTCATTTCCTGAGTAATAACGTCTGGAAGCAGCAATTTACCACTCACCAGTCACTATAGCTTGGGTTACTGCAGTGGCCTACTTGGGATCAAAGAGAAGGTATTTCCGTTTATATTCAATACCTGGGTGCCCTTCAACAATAATAGAACAGCTTTACTACTCTTTCCCAATAGACCAGGATTTAGGTAACAAATGGCCAGACAGTCGATGTGAAGATGTTCTCTCTCACCAAATGAGCTGGCCCTATACTCCTACTGCCCATTACTAACGTTATATTTGGGAGGTTACTGGCAATGCACCCTGCTGTAAATAAAATGTATGGAAATACTTTCAGAGGAAAGATAGAACATTTGGTTGTGTGTCATCTATCACAGAAGAAATAATGGATGAAGAGGAGGAGTTAAATGAATGAGGCATTATGGAATAATCTGAAACGTGCTTCTATCCATTTTCACATTTTTAGGATTGTGACGGGCCAGGTCAGCAGTTCCAAACCACCAGCTGCTCCATGGGAGGAAGAAGGGGCTTTCTACTCCCCTAAAGAGTGACAGTCTGAGAACTCACAGGGGCAGGTCTACACTGTTCTATAGAGTTGCTATGAGTCAATATCAACTCTGGCAGTGAGTGATTTTTAGAGAAGTGTACAAAAAAGACTCAAGATATTACTGAAACAAATGAACATAAGCAATTATACCTAGACAAACTAAGTGTGTCCCTGGGAGGTGCAATGTTTATGTACATGGCTGTCAACCAAAATATTGGTGCTCTGAGTCCTCCCACAAGCTCCTCAAAAGAATGGTCAGCAATCTATTTCAAAAGAGTCATCCAGTGAGAACCCTGGAAAGCACAGTTCTGCTCCCTAAACACACATGGGTGCCATGGGTTGGAACTGCCTCTGTGACAATTGGTTTTTATTTTATTAAAATAAATTTTCATCGGGGAGGTGAGCACACAATGATATGATTTTTTGTTCTTTGATATCTTATAACTGATCCCTTCGGCACCTGTGGTCACACAGCCTGGTGTGCTTCTTCCATGTAGGTTTTGTTGTTTCTGAGCTAAATGGCCACTTGTTCACCTTCAAGCCTTTAAGACCCCAGATGCTATATCTTTTGATAGCTGGCACCATCAGCTTTCTTCACCACATTTGCTCCCCGATATGATCGCTGAAGACAAATGGGTGCATAAGCAAAGGTGGTGAAGAAAACTGATGGTGTCCAGATCATTTTGAATAAGGTGGGGCGTATGCAGATTGGGGATGCAAGACCCACCTGTAGGTAACAGGACATCCCTTTACAGAAGG
>NW_022111368.1:6587264-6589885 GCF_000313985.2 Echinops telfairi
ATCCTTTAATGATATTTACTGGATCTGTATACAGCAGAGCAAATAAACAGAGAAGCTGGATTATAGGAAGAAAACTTCAGCATCAGAATTGGAGTAAGGCTTATTAACCTTAAGTAAGATTTTACTTAAGATCATCCAACAGTGTTATAGCAACATATTGACAGGGAATGGTCAGAAGTTCAGGCCAGATTCAGAAGAGAGCACGTGCAACAAAGGGTATCATTTCTGATGTCAGACGGATCTTGGCTCAAAGCAGAAAATACCAAAAGATGTTTACTTGTGTTTCATTGGCTATGCATATGCATTTGACTGTGTGGACCATAACAAACTGTGGATAACCTAGAGAAGAATGGGGATTCCAGAACAGTTCCTTGGGCTCATTCAGAACTTCTACATGGATGGATCAAGAGGCAGTTGTGTGAACAGAAGGAGGGAATACTTTAAAATCAGGAAAATTGTGTGTCAGGGTTGTATCGTCTCACCATCCTTGTGCAAACTGTACGCTGAGCAAATCATCAGAGGAGCTGGATTACATGAAGAGTGTGGCGTCGGGATTGGAGAAAGGCTTATTAACCACCTGTGGTAAGGAGATGACACAACCTTGCTTGCTAAAAATGAGAAGGAATTGAAGCATTTGCTGATGAAAGTCAAGAATTATAACTTTCAGTATGGGTTATAACTCAACGTAAGGGAGACTAAAATCCTCACCACTGGATCAATAAGTAACATCAGGATAATTGGATAAGAGGTTGAAATTGTTAAGGATTTTGTCTTTCTTGGATCCACAACCAATGCTCATAGAAGCAGTAGTCAAGAGATCAAAAGATGTGTTGCATTAGAGAAGTCTGCTGCACAAGACATCCTTAGAGTGTTAAAGAGAAAGGATATCATTTTAAGCTAAGGTGTGCCTGACCCAAGCCATGTATTCTCCACTGTCTCATATCCATGTGAAAGTTGGCTACTGAATAAGGAAGATCATAGAAGAATTGATGCATTTCAATTGTGGTGCTGGAGAAGAATATTGAAAATACAATGGACTGCTAAACATATGAACCAATCTCTCTTGGAAGAAGTAAGACCAGAGTGCTCCTCAGAGGCAAGGATGGCAAGATTTCATCTTACATATTTTGGACCTATTGTCAGGAGAGATCAACTCCCAGAGAAGCACATCCTGTTTGGTAAAGTAGAAGGGTGGCGAAAAAAGGGAAGACTCAATGAGATAGATTGACAGCAGTGGCTACATTAATGGGCAAAGACTGAGGAACAATTGTGAGGATGCTACAGGACCATGCTGTATTTAATTAATGTTGTGCATAGGGTTGCTATGGGTCAGAGCCTATTTGATGGTACCTAACAACAACAATATGCAGATCACCATCTTGTTCAGCACTTAACAACAACTAGGGCTGCTCAATGTACTAAGGAGCTCCTAAGTGGTGCAAATGTTAAGTACTGGGCAACTAACCTAAAGGGTGGCAATTCAAATGCACTCAAAGAGAGTTTATTTATCTATTTATTTTCTACAGTTTAATTGGCATAGAATTCACATATCATACCATTCAATAATTCAATCATATTAAAAATTATCATACAGTCATCACCAAAATTAATTTCAGAAACTTTAGAAGCTTTGGAAGATAGGACAGATGATCTGCTTTCAGAAGGTCACAACTTTGAAATGCTATCTAGTGCCCTCCTAGTCTCTGCATACAAGGTCGCCTCTGCAGACGCTACAGTAACTAGCAATGACAGTAGATTTGCTACACTAGTATGCTTTAACCTACTCCAAATCCTAATCGCACAGGTTTTAAAGACCAAGTCCTCTGCCACCTCGGTGATTCCAAAGCCCAGAGACTCTACAGAGGGTTTGTGAAGCTGAACTTCTTTACGAGAGCAGACAGCCTCGCCCTTGTCCTACAGAGCACCTGCTGGGTCTGAACTCTCCACCTTGTGGTTTTCAGTCCCACACTTAATGTTCAATGACATCAGGGCTCCGTATACTACTAATAAAACTAACAACAGTAATATTCAAAATCATAAATAATATCAGATATAATTAGAGGAGAAACAAAACGGAAGAGGAGAGAGGTAGCTTTTGTAAAACATGCGTAGGTTTGGTGTGGTTTTGAATACGTGAAGAACCTTAGCAGCAGCATCTGGGGTGGTCTTTATTTGACTAGAAACTTTGGCACAAACATTCAGTGTCTGCAAAGAGAAGGTAGGCATAATTTATGATTGTCCTTTCTCTAATTCTTTCTTTTTAAACTGGCTTTCTAAATGTACATAACCTCAGCCTGGAGCACAAATAAGAACTGCAAAGTTCAATGAATTTTTGCAAAGAAAGCACATCTCTATGACCAGCAGAAAGCTAAAGAAATGGATCAGAACCCTCTTGCACATAAAACCGGCTCCCTCCACACAAAAGTAACCGCTACTGTGACATAGCTCACCACAGATTAGTTTTGCCTGGATTATAGTCCCGAGCCTCACTTTTTGTGCACCCAGCAGTGTATTAGGAAAGGTTTCGTCTTCGTTTTTGATAATTACATTACCGTATAGTCAGAAGTCAGCTAACTTTTTCTGGAAAGAGTTAGATAGTAAATATTTTTGGCTTTGTGGGC
>NW_022111368.1:6589985-6606145 GCF_000313985.2 Echinops telfairi
GTCTTCGTTTTTGATAATTACATTACCGTATAGTCAGAAGTCAGCTAACTTTTTCTGGAAAGAGTTAGATAGTAAATATTTTTGGCTTTGTGGGCCAGATGGTTGCTGTCTAACTGCCCAACTGTGCAGGGCGGATTCAGCCATAGCTAAGATGTAAATGAATGATCATGGATATTTTGTAATAAGACTCTCTTGCGGGACTTAAAAGTTTACATAATTCTCGTGTATCGTGAAATCTTATTCTTTCATACTGTTCAATCATTACAAATTCAAAGAACATTCTTGGCTTATACACTATAAAACTCAGGTGGTTAGATGTGCAACTTGGGCTGTCATTTGCCAACTCTTGCTGTCTAGTGTTCTCTTGTATAAATCCATTGTATCTTATTTATATATTCTATCATTGTGAATTTTGGGCCATTTTTCACTCAGGAAAAAACAAACAAACATTTCTATTGAAGCTGGCACATCTGAAAGCTGTGGTAATCATAGTCTATCTAAAAGAAAAAGCCATTTAATTTGAAGGGATTTACGTATTTTAGATACTTGCTTAAACAAACATGGACAATTTGTAGTCATGCATAGAACTCTGCTTTGGTAAGTCGACAAAACTAGCTATCATCTTATTATTCCTTAATAACATCTTTACCTTAGTCTGAAAATTACCTTACAATAGAGAGGTAAAAATTGGAATTCACTTGTGTTTTAATTATCTGGGTCACCCAGAATTGTTTCCTGTCATTTGTTCCCTGCACCCGCATGCATTTCTGAACCACTTATTGGGACAATGGACTTTCATGGAATGATTTGTGACTCTATTATAACCCTTCAACTATAACAATGTCACAGGAAAATAATTTCAATATTAGCTTACACATTACTATCTAAGTCACAGCCAATTTAAAAGTTGGGGACTTACTCTAATGACCATTCATGGGTTTTTTGTTGTTGTTGTTCTTGTTATTGTTGCAAGTTATAACTCATTAAAATCCAATTGCAGATGAAGAAGTAAGATAGGAGATTGTGGGAGGAAAAATATCAATATTCATTCATGTATTCATGAAAGTATAACAATCTCCTCACACGCTACTGACTTACTTTGGCACATGTTGTTCTAAACAGGGAATTAAGGTCAACACCGCTGAAACATCATAAAATGATGCAACACTGATGTTGTTACCTCTAAGCTGCCATGTAGAGCCTCTATGTGACAAAGAACTGTCTCGCAGTGTATCCTTAGGCTGTAAACTTGATGAAAAAAAGTGCTGGTGGCACAATGGTTAAGCATTCTTATGCCAGCTTACAAGTCAGTCCATGGTTTAAACCCACCAAGGGCTACATGAGAGAAAGATGAGGCTATTTGCTCAGTAAAGTTTATCAAGCTCTGAACCCAAAGGACCAGTTCTACACCCTCCTAAAATGTTGCTGAGTTAGGCTCCATTCTCCAGCAGCGAGTGTGGGCCTGCATCACTTTCTGAATATGACGAAACCAGTCTCATTCCACCAACTCCAGGGTCAGAGATCCCTCAGGACATACGTGTCTCACGGATTAATTGTAACAAATGCAAAACACATACTTTCAGTTAAAGTCAAAACAAACAAACAAAAAAAGACTCAGGTTTGAAAGGGTTCAAGATCACCATCTAGGAGAGCCTAGTGGGCAGTTGTCATGTGTCAGGTAGGATCGCTACCAGGTAGAATCCACTCAGTGGCAAAGAACAACAGATCACTGACCATATGGCCAGGATGGCTCTGGGCATTTTATGTATGTTTATTTATTTAATCCTCCTTACAATCCTATGAAATGGTTACTAAGATTACCACCTTTTAAAAGAAACGTAAAGTCAGACACAGAGAAGTTAGATGATTTATCTGTGGTCACAGGTCTAGTTTTGAACCTCAAACCATACAGTGCCCCATGTACTTTCATAGATGCAGGTTCTTTCCCGTCATACCTATTTAACTCCTGAATGCTTTATTGCGACATCCCCATTGATTCTCGTGCTCATGCCTGTCACCGTACCTAAACCATTGTCTTGTGCATAGTACATGCTCGCTCGGTAAACACTGACAGTGGTTCCTCCCTTGTAACACAGGAATATATGTATGAAGGTTTTCAAATAATTCATGGAAAAGTGCCATTATCTTTTAATTCTATTTTTCCCACACACATTTTGAAGCCCGTGCATAGAGTGAATTGATACTTGCTTGAAATATTTAGGAATCTCTGAGTGCAGCCAACAGTTAATGGCCATGGCTGCTAAGCAAAGATGATGGTTTGAGATTAGCCAAAGTCACCTCAGGAAAAAAAAGGACTGCTTCAAAAAAGCCTGGGTATCAAAAGAGATAACAGCTGGAGTCTTAAAGGCCTGAAGGTAAACAAGTGGCCATCTAGCTCAGAAGCATCAAAGCCCACATGGAAGAACACACCAGCCTGTGTGATCAGGAGGTTTTGAAGGGATCAGGTATCAAGCATCAAGGAACAAAAATAACATCATTGTGAATAAGGGGAGTGCAGAGTGGGGACCCAAAGGCCATTTGTGGGCAACTGGACATTCCCTTACAGAAGGGTTGCAGGGAGGAGATGAGCCAGTCAGGGTGCAGTATAGAAATGATGAAATATACAACTTTCCTCTAGATATTAAATGTTTCCTCCACCCAGCTATCATGATCCAAATTCTACCTTACAAATCCGGCTAGACCAGAGGATGTACACTGGGACAGATAGGAACTGGAAACACAGGGAATCCAGAACAGATGAACCCTTCAGGTCCAGTGGTGAGAGTGGCAATACCGGGAGGGCAGAGCAAAGGTGGGGTAGAAAGGGTAAACCAATTACAAGTATCTACAGATAACCTCCTCTCTGGAGGTCGGACAATAGAATGGGTGAAGGGAGACATTGGACAGTGTAAGATATGACAAAATAATAATTACTTGTAAATTATCAAGGGTTCATGAGGGATGGGGGAGCAGGGAGGGAGGGCAAAAATGAGGAGTTGATACCAGGGGCTGAAGTAGAAAGCAGATGTTTGGAGAATGATGATGGCAACAAATGTGCAAATGTGCTTGATACAATGGATGGATGGACGGATTATGATTAGCATTGTATGAGCCCCAAATAAAATGATTTAAAAAATCAACAAGTGAAAACTCTACAGAGCACAGCTCTACAATAGTACACAGGAGTTGGGAGGAATCAAAATTAACCCCAAAGAAACTGTTATGGTATGGCATGAAGCATGCAGGGTAGGAAGAGAAAAATAAATAAAAACTTTTGAGCCCATGGTTCCTCTGGCCAATACGCAATGCAAGATTACAGAGAAGTAAAATCACATGGCATGGATCTTTTATCCATAGTCTTTGTAACTCCCTCCAAATGACCTGGTGGGAACCTGCAAAAAAGGCATAGAGGACGCTAGTGAAGCAAGTGGTCAGTTTTGCAATTCTACTTCTTCTAAAGCGAGGCATTTCAGAAGCAAGAACAGAGAATCTTACAACCACCGATAAGAAAAGCAGGAGTGAGGTGCATCTGACATCCCTGCTTGGAGAAGTGGTAGAGGTGCAGTGGGGCAGCACCAAGACCATGAGACAGAGCAATGGACTTCTCAACCCAATGAGTCAACTTGAGTGCCTTCAGGCAGGAGGTTAGCTTGTTCTTTGAACATTGAACAGTACTAGAGCAGCTAGTTTTGTAACACTTGCCAGTGAAGAGTAGAGGCCTAGGAGCTGAGGAGATGAGAAGCCAGAGAACAGATAGTAATGCGCCTGCCAGCAGAGCTGAGAAGATGCACAGCAGAAAAAAGAAGTGTATCCTTAATATTTTGTCAACTGTTAACTTCCCTAATAAACCCCATAATCATGAGTATGGTCTGTGAGTCTCTGATTATCAAACCCACCAGAGAAGTATGGTGCCATGGAAGGGATGGTTGGTGTCAAATAAGGTAAAGAATTAGGAGGGTGAAGGCAAGTGTGGAAGTGGATTCTCCTTCTCCCTATTGAAGATGCATAAGGCCAGACATGGCCTTCATGCCATTTCCCCATATAAATATGAATTTCAGATGATCATTTAGGATGCTAAATGAAATCCTACAAATTATATTGAGCTCTGGTGAGGTTTGACTTACTACGTAAGTATGGTACTGAAGAAGATGCACTATTAAAGAGAAGCAAGCTTACCAACAGAGGCTATAAAATTGTACTTCAAAAAAAGAGACAAGATTGATGGTAGAAAGAGGTGCACAGGTAAGGATCTTGGTAGAGGTGAAGATTATATTGGTAAGACACAATGGGTGCACAAGCAAATGTGGTGAAGAAAGTTGATGGTGCCTGGCTACCAAAAGATATAGTATCTGTGTTCTTAAAGGCTTAAAGTTGAACAAGCGGCCATTTAGCAGAGAAGAAACAAAGGCCATAGAAGAAGCACAGCAGCCTGTGCAATCATGAGGTGTCAACGGAATCAGGTACCAGGCACCAGAAGACCCAAAACAAACAAACCAAAACACATAATGTTGAGAATGAACGGGGTCAGAATAGAGACGCAAAACCCATCTGTAGACAATGGGACATCCCCTCACAGAAGGGACTCAAGAAAGGGATGAGCCAACCAGGGTGCTGTATGGCCCCGATGAAGCACACAAAATTCCTCTGGTTCCTTGAGGCTCCTCACCCCCCACTATCATGACCCCAGTTCTGTCTTCCACTTTGGCCTAGATCAAAGCCCATATACCAGTACAGGTAAGAGTTCACAATGCATGTAATCCAAGTCAGATAAACCCCTCAGGAACAGAAATGGGAGTAATGATATCAGTAGAGTAGGGGTAAGGAGGGGAGGAAGAGGGAACCAATCACAATGATGGGCACATATCCACACCACCCCCTGAGGGGGAAGAACAACAAAAACCATGGGGGAAGGGAGACAGTAATAAGATATGAAAATAGTAACAATTTATAATTGAAAAAGGGCATCTGGCTGGGAAGGGGGAAGGGAGGGAAAAAAGAGGAGCTGATGTCAAAGGCTCAAATAGAAAGTAAATGTTCAGAAAATAATAATGGCAACATATGTACAAATATGCTTGATACAAGGAGTGTTTTATGAGCTATAAGAGCCCCCAATAAGATGATCTTTAAACATATATGTATCATATTTGTGTGTCAAAGAGTGCCTCCTAAATCACCTTACCAAATAAAAGAAAAGACAAAATTCAATAATGTGATCTTGGCTTAATTTTTAAGTCTTATCCAGAAGCGAGACACGATTAGGAGACTTGAGATACCTAGTCAGTTACTGGCTCAACATGCTGGTAATTTCACCTGCCAGATCATGAACTTACCTGCTACCTGATAAAGAGGAAGGAACAAGTACCCTAAGGGACACATCTAAAAATCAGAGCTTTCCAAAGCCAACTATATGACAGGACTTCAATAAGGTAGGGTTCACAAAGTTTAGAGGAAAATAAGTAGATCCAATGGAATGAGTTTCAAAAAGGCAGTCATTTTATTTAAATAAAGAAAACAGTAAAATGCCTGAAAACAAGTTTTCTCATGTATTTTATAGGTCATATCCATATTTTTCTTCATTTTTAGGAAGCAAATTTAATTTTGGAGAGTAGTTTTACCTTTACAACACAATTATGCTGCGTACAGAGAGTTCTCAAATACCCTGAAGTAGATATATATGTACACATATTCATATATATAGGGTCTATATATTGACTCTCTATAAGGGTTCCAAGGCTATAAATCTTTGAGGGAGCAGACAGTCTCGTCTTTCTCCCAAGGTTGGTGGTTGGAATTGGTGCCCTTGAGATTAGGAGGCCAGGCTTATCTGACAGTGCCATCAGTTTCTCCTAGAACTGACATCTTGAATTCCAGTGGAACCATTTTTTTTAAACAGTTGATGAACTAGAATGCATACATTACTATTAGCTAAAGCCCATGGCTTATATTGGGTTCATTGTTTTTGTGAGTCTATTGTTGCTGTGGTTTTCTTGATGGTTTAGGTCTTAAATTTTGGTGAAAGTCTACATAATAAAACGTACACATGGTCCACAGTTTTTACAGACATAGGACGATGACAAAGGCTACATACATCTACACTACAGTATGTAATTTACAGTATATAATTTTATCTTTCTCCAGCAGAAAAGCTAAAATGTTGAAACCACTGACCACCTTCCAGTTAGTAGCTGCACATTTACCTGACAGTGCCACCAAGGGTCCTTAAAGTGAGGGGAGGAGTACAGGAAGAGAGGAGCTGGGGGAGAGGAAGAAGAAGAACAGAGAGGGAGAGGAAGAGGGAGAAAGAGGGGGGAAAAGAAGGAGAGGGAGGGATGGAATGAGAGAAGAGAACCAGAAATGTAAACTAGAATGGAAACAAGAGTGTGAGCACTGGAAATTGCCTTATTTATATTTGATTCTTGGATTTACATTTATATTCCATGAAGATTGGAAAGCTTTTTGAACCTGCATATATCTTGATTTGATTTGTTTTCATTGATGAAGTGGTGATGATACAAGAAACTACAAAGTGATATTGATGTAAATGAAATGTACTTGGCCTATATTTTAAAAATCCTCTAGTTATCCCCTTATAGTACTATTGTTACTTGTTGTGGTTGCCTGGCGGTGCCCTAGAGTCAGCGCTGACTCCTCGTGACACTCTGTACAGCAAAGCGAAGCATGTCAGGTGGTGTACCGTCCTCACACGTGTTCTGGTCAAGCCCATTGTCGCAGCCTTGGTTTCAATCCATTTAGTTGAGGGTCTTCCTCTCTTTTGCTGATCTCTGCTTTACCCAACATGAAGTCCTCCCCCAGGGACGGATCCCTGCTGATCATATGTCCAAAGTACAGTAGAGTCATTGAAAAGTGTGGCTTGAGAGCACTTAACAAAGAAAGCCCAAGTGTAGAAAGTAAGCTGCAAAATAGTATCAGCAGGTTATTAACCTCCTACTTAGGGATAACACAGACGGGCCTTTTAATGTGACATAAATTTGCCCTCACTTTGAAAGGATTGAACCAATCCCAACTCTCCAAAAGTTCGTCACTAAATAACTTTCATTTCTTGCACATCCGGCTTCTAAAAAATAATTTAAGAGATGTCGAGTAATTTCCCGCACCAATGTAAAAGTAAATAAGATAACAGTCAAGTGCACCTGCTGTAATTTATTACACATTTGATTTAAAGATACACTTAGGAATGGACCTAATTTGTAGCTTAGAGACTGCCTGCATAATAGTTGATGAATACATACAAACCAAAGTTTAAAAATAAATATGTCAAGGGGCAGGGAGCATAGCATGCCCAAAGTAAATAATAAAGCCGAGAAGTGGTCATCAGAAAACAATTCCTGTGCCAAAGAATTTGACATAGCTAAGAGGACAACAAATCCCTCAAACTGCAAAAAAGCAAGTCAAGGATTAGATAAGAATGGCTATAGGCATATAAGCAAATGGATAATTACAGGTCTATACATACCGAAGTATCTACCGGCATACGTAAATACAGATAGGCAGTGTGTTAGTCTGGGTTGACTAGAGAAACAAATCCAGAGAGACCCATAGGTGTATAAGAGAGTTTCACATCAAAGAGTAATTGCATATCAAGAAAACATCCCAGCCCAGTCCAGATCAAGTCTATAAGTCCGATATTAGCCCATATGTCCAATACTAGACTATAAACTCCTCTTCATACCCACACAGCACATGCAATGATGCTGATTGCAGGAAGATCACAGGCCAGTGGATGAAGAGTCTTGGGGATCCAGTGCAGGTGGAAACCTCTCCAGGGCTCTGGTTGCCATCAGTGTGGCTCCATGTGCCTTGTCAGCAAGAAGAACAAGGCAGAGAGAGAGTGTGGTTCTCCGCCCAGGAGAAAAAGAGGAAGTTCCCAGAATTCTCCCGATGGGTGTTACTTTGTGATCTGAGTGACAGGCTAGACTCCACCCGTACATTCTATTTATCAAGTTGACATGAAATTATATAACTACCACAAGCAGACATGTATATCCTTTGACAGCACATCTCAGATACCACACTTACAAAATATCTTTAGAGACCAGTTTTCTGGGTTTGAAGGTTTAGGACCATAGTCTCATGGAATAGCTCCATCAATTGCCATAAAATAGAAAAGTTTATGTTCTGCATACTATTGAAGTTAGTACCAGCATACAGGGTCTTAAAAAGCTGGAGAGTGGCCAGCTAAGATACAACTATTGATCTCTGCTAGCCAAGAGCCAAAGAACAAGAAAGTAACCAAAATAACAGAGAAGAAACAAGTATGTTGGAATGACAGCCTACAGAAGCCATGATATACACTACCCTGAAATCAGAAGAACTAGATGGTGCCCTGCAACCACCATTAATTGGTCTGACCAAGGATATAATAGACAATCCTGGTTAGAGTGAGAGAAACACAGAGAACAAAAATAAAGCTCCTTAAGGTGGCTAGACTAACTACACCACCTGGGGGCATACGCTCTGTGACTGTTTCTCTGAGACTCTTTTTAAATCCCAAATCAAAATCATTATCTTCTGACAGATAACAGAATGACACACACAATAAAGGAAATTAGCCATGAGATTACTGCGCTACTAAAATAAATAATAATAAAAAAAATCTTCAAGTCCAAAAGTTGGCATTTAATTCACAGCAAAAATGGGAAGATGGAACAGCCAGAGCACAATTAATGAAAATTTTGACATAATGCGGAAACCCACAGGGACAGTTCTACCCTGCCAGGGTCACTGTGAGTTGGCATCTACTTGACGGCAGTGAGAATTTTTCGAGCAGCAGGTTGACCATGTACCCATCTTCTAAAATGTTTTGAATAGATGAGTACAATCTCCCAGTGCGTCATCAACTTACTCAAACCTTTCGATCGGTATTCCTGGACTCTTGTTTTTCACTAACACCTTCAGTGCAGCTCGGCGCTCAGCCTTTTCTAGTGTTGTTCTTGATCATGGTGGAATGCGTACCAGGCTTTTTAGTATAGCGACTGTGTATTTCTTCTATTTTCTTTTGCCCATGGAATCTTTCAATCTTTCAGCCTAAAGCTTGAATTTTTCTTTGGTTCTTTCAGCTTGATCTATATTAAGTACATGCTGAGGGAAATTTAATATCTCTCAAATCCTAAGAAGTAAAGCATAAAATGGTAATAAAATTACACAATGTATAGTTTTCTTTAAAGTCATTGGACTTGGTCACCAAGATCTGCTGAGGATGTGTTGGGGAGGGGGGTGGTGGTGAGTGCAATGAGAGCAGAAATTAACTAAGGGCGCAGCACTCTGGGGTCAAATTAAGAATCCACTGCAGGAAAGAGAACTCAAAGAATCCATGCCTGGGATATACGTTCACAATGGCTCCTTCTAATGTAGTCTTAGTGGCAAAGATTTAAAATCTTAGAAACCGCAAAGGGCAAAGCTGCTGTGTCATATAGGTTCATGACAAGATCTCTGGAGGATTACTGTTCACGGAGTTAACTGGACAGTAGTGGGCTATCTTCTTAAGAGAAGAGAAGCAAATGCCAGCTTAGGACTACTTTTCCTTAAATTTGAAAAGTGTTATTCTGAAACATAAAAGGAATAACGTTATTTACAACACGTGCAGGCATATAATTTCTTCCTTTTAATATCCTTTCACTTTCACTCTTAAATCAGATACTTTATATTTTGAGGGCCCCAAATTCTGGTGTTTTTCATATCTTTTCTTTCTTTTAGTTGACATAGTCATTGCTATAGTTACACAATTCTTGAAATACAAGTTTGCAACTGGTCTTCACAAGCGCTTTCCTGTCTATGTATGCATCAGTTAGACGGAAGGGAGGAAATAACCCTGCACAATATCCTAGTATTTACATGATTTATACATAGCAGAGAATTAATGGAAGCTGAAAGGCTGTAAATTCCTTACATATAGGATAACAACTGTGAAAAACACGAAGCTAGGCAAAATGGGAAATGTTCTCCTTCAGTCCAAAAAAAAAAAAGCAATTTACTTGTTTCTTATTGCCTAAGAGGTACATGGACCACACACATGAGCATAAGAAATGTGAGATGGAAGAGGAGGGGAGAGGAGTGGCCTCTCGCCTTCCTACCTCAGTGACAAGACTAAGAAGCCATTTGCATCTTCCTCAACATCTTCCTCAGCAGGGACCCTTGTAAGCACTCCCTTACTTTGCTGGTCTTCTTGTCGCTATTTATCCACACAGAATAAATTCCACGCTAAATCACAGGAGACTACCTAACTTCTGGTTGGTTCATGGAAATCCTTACTGGTATAATTTCTCTACAAGTCCAATGGGCTTACTTATTTTCTTTTTATTGTAAAAAGGGTGTTGTCCCTGCCTCATGCCAGGGTTGGCTTGAAAGCTAAGGAACGAAATAATGTTCTCATGTGACTCATCGGGTGATTCCGATTATAGTTTCTAAAGTTTAACTCTAGGAGTGTTCTGACCAACAGGAAAATTGCTGGAAAGTATTTGCATAATCTCCCACATAGGCCCCGTTGGCTCATCACATCCGTTTGTCTTTATACATTCTGGCACATCTGTGATGGGGGGCGGGGGGAGCACAAGTGAGTCTTGTCTCTTAGTCACACTCTTATTTTCTGGGCATCTCTGAAGATACAACAAAGTATTTCTTAGTTTCCCTGTTTGTTTTCAAAAAGCGGGTAACACTCTTTTGTCTTGATGGTTGTCATTGTTAATTGCTCTCTTATTCCCAAGAGAAGAGAAAATACAGGAGAAAAATGATGACATATTGTAGTGGATGTGGGGAAGTAAAAGGGGCATTCAATCTATAGTAAATACTTAAATAATTTACCTAATGGGAAATTGAATTTTAAATGAATCAAAATATATGAAGTTTATTAACAGATACATGTATATTATCAACTTAGGGTAACAGCATCTGACACCTTAGTTTCACTTAAAGTGTTAAATGAAAATCCCTCAGAAATATCAGAGTACCTAAATCTAACCTGCTGCTTTGTCTGACATTTAATTTCAAAAGGTACAATTTTCGTCTGTACTTCCTGTGCTCTTTTGCAAACCTGTTTATCAAATGTATAGCACACTTTTGTTTATGATAGCTTATGATTAATCATTTACCAAGGACACGAGGCCCTTTGTACCTGGTATTGTCAAGCATTTGTTTGGATTGTGTTTGACCCTTTGTACCCAAGTGGTCTGTGTTGGAACCTTTTGACAACAATGTACCTGGTCGAATGTGCTGATAGTACTTACAGAAAGCACATGACTCTGTTGCTATCACACCCTGCTACACAAGACCTAAATTGTAACTTTAGTCACAAAGCCAAAGTCACTGTCCCCCCAAGAAAGATATGTTCCTATGGTAGCCATCCTGAAGAAAGATTTTAAATATTATTTTGAGAAATGATGATCATTTCGTGGACAAAGAGAGTTCCATGAATAATATGCCTCTGGGGGGAAACAAAAAGTTGGCAATCCTCATCTTTGCTTTGTGGGTCATAAGCCAAGTCCACTCTGGGGATACCTCAAAGGAATCCGTACATCTGGGGACTTAGTGACCGAAGGACCAGCACAGGTCAAAAGGAGGAGCAGGAAGTGTTAGTGCACCTCATTGATTCCTCTCCCATTTGCTGTTGTGAGGGACCACCGAGTCCTTCCAACCTATAACAGCCCTGCGTCAAACAGAGAGGGACTTTCCCCACCCTCCACCCTCCTCACAACCAGACGATGCTGGAGCCCATTCCTGAAACCACTGTGTCAAGCTATCTCATCCAAGGTCAAACTCTTTTTCCCTGACCAAACATGTCCTTTTCCAGGGGCTGGTTCCCCTTGTGAAGACGTCCAATGTCCATGAGAGGAAGACTCACCATCTTACTTCTAAGAACCCTCTGGTTGTACTTCTTCCCAGACAGATTTGTTTCCTCGCCTGGCACTCAACAGTGCCTTTAATATTCTTCCCCAATACCACAATTAAAATGCATCAATTCTGCCTTACTTAATGTCCAACTTGCTTATGCACACAGGCCTATTGATACCAGGGCTTGGAACAAGCCCACCTAAGTCATCAAATTGACATCTTTACTCTTTCATACTTTAAAGAAAGAGATCTTGTGCAGCAAAGCTGCCTGATGCAATCCATTGTTTGATTTCTTGACCATTGCTGCCATGAGCAAACTGATAGTGGATCCAAGTAAAATGGAACCCTTGGCAACTTCAATCTCATCTCTGTTTATTATGAGACGGTGCCTTTTGTTCCGGCTGTGAGAAGGTTTTATTTGCTTTACCTTGAGGAGTTGCAATTCAGGTGAAGCCTTTAAGCTTTGATTTTCATTCACAAGTGCTTCAAGTCGTCCTCACTTTCAGCAAGCAAGGTGGTGTCATCTGTGTACTGCAGGTTGTTAATAAGCCTCCCTCCAATCCTGTTGCTGCGTTCTTTTTTCAGACGGTTGAAGTTACTGTGTCCATAAAATTCAGTCAGGGTCTTTCTCTAGTTTGCTCAGCCTCCACCTTACCAAGCATGCAGGCACTGGCCGCTCCTGATAACATACCAACTACATAAGACAGAGTCTCATCCTTCTGGCCTCTATGGCACAATCTGACTGCCCTTCTTCCAAGACGAATTTGCTTGTTCTTCTGGCAGCGCGAGGTACTCTTTAGGCTGATGATAGTGAACTTTTCCATCATCTCTTCCAGCAGATGTGGTTACTTTGACTCCAGTACTTTCCATCTGTTATGGTGCATCTGTATCACCTGGAAATTCAGATGAAACCTGTTCATGGTGGTGACCATGCTGGTATTAAAAATACCAGTGCCGTGGCTTCTATGATCACCCCCAAATGCAAGCCACCACAGGATGGCAAACTGACACATGGGGAGTGGAATCATTATTTAGATAACTCTAATTATTAAAAAGCAAACATTGCCAAGGAACCTATTTCAACGTACAGTGATCCTTCCGGACAGGTCTCCTAAGTTTTCCTAAGCTGTAATCTTTTCAGCAACCGGAAGAGACATCTTTCTCTTGGCTGGCACAGCTACCCTTTCCCTCTGCAGCCTTGAACCTGACCACTGTGATCTCAAGGACCTTTTTGGAGGACTAACCGCCTAGATTTTAATCTCCTCTCATTCACTCATTCAGTCAACAACATTCATTGCATGGCTGTTATATTTGCAAAGATAAACTTTAAACTCCAGGAATTTATAATCTAGCATAAGCATGAACATATTTAATTTAAAAAAACAGCTATAAATGTGATGCATGCCTGATACAACGAATTACCTAAGAGTCCAGGATAAGGGGATATATTAGTACTCTTGTGTTCATAGACTATTTTAGAGAATAAATGGAACTTAAACTGGTGATTGATAGTAAGATGTTGATAGGAAGAAAATGCTTGGAACAAGAGGTTGAATCAGAAAAGTCAGAAGAGAAAGAATAAATGTAGATATTTCTATAGAGAAGTGGAGAGGTCATGAATAAGATTTATTGGAGATATGACTGAGGAGTGTTTTAGACCTCTCAATTTATTATGACTTATGGTGAGCTATTGATGGGTTGGGAGATGATCTATTATAAAAAATAATAATAATCTAAAATAACTGCTTAAACTTTTGACATTAGAGAGTTAGTGGACTGTATATTTTTCTATTTGTAAAACAGCATGATATTGACCAATTATATTTTAACTTCCATTTCCATTAACCTAAAAGAATTGCTATATCAGAAATATAATGAACTCATTTTTTCACCCAATCTCAGAGTTTGGAATGCAATGTAAATAAGTCAACAAGAATTTCTCAAAAGTTTTATAAATAGAGGAAAGAACTAGGAGGCAAAAGAAATTTATAGAGGCATAATTTTAGTCATGCACATATATAAATACATTAATATATAATGATAGGGATATAGGTCTATGTACATACACTTATATGTTAAGTATTAAGGTAGCAGATGGACATTGGGTCTCTATTCAAGTACTCTCTCAGTGCAAGAACACTTTGTTCTAATAACATGGCCTTCTGTGATGCTGACCTTCTCAACACAATTGCTGAAATCAGAATGGGAGCATAAGCAAATATGGTGAAGTAAGCTGATGGTGCCTGGCTATTAAAAGATATAGCATCTGGTATCTTAAAAGATTGAAGCTAAACAAGCAGCACAGAAGCAACAAAGCCCACATGGAAGAAGCACACCAGACTTTGTGATCATGAGGTGTCAATAGAATAAGGTATTAGGCAACAGAAGACCCAAAACAAACAAATATATTGATGCAGATGAGGGGGGTCAGAGTGGAGACCCAAAGGCCATCTGTAGATAATTAGAAATTACTTTGCAGAAGGGTCACAAGGAAGGGTTGAGCCAGCCATGGTATAGTATAGCACCGACAAAACTCACAACATGCCTCTAGTTCTTTAATGCTTCCTCCTCCCCACTATCATGACCCCAGTTTTACCTTACAAACCCTGCTACACTAGAGCATGTACACTGGAACAGATAAGAACTCTCCACACATGGAATCCAGGACAGATAAACCCTTAAGGAACAGTAATGGGGGTAGTGAAACCTTGAGGGTAGGGAGAAGGTGGGTGAAGAAGGGGGAGAAATAGGGAACCAATTACAATGATGCAAATTACCCACTCCCCAGGGAGAGGAACAACAATAACGTGGATGAAGGGAGACAGCGGGCGGTGTAAGATATGAAAAGAATAATAATTTATAATATATCAGGGGTCCAAGAAGGTGGAAGACTGGAAGACAGAGGGGGAAAAAGAGGAGCTGATACCAAGGGCTCAAACAGAAAGAAAATATTTTGAAAATTATGAAGGCAATATATGTACAAATGTGCTTGATACAATTGATGTATGGGCTGCAAGAGCTCCGTTTCATGATTTATTTATAATTAAAAACAAATAAGAGAATTTCTCAAAACTTAAAAAAAAAGTGATCCACTCTGCATGTCTGCCCATTAAGGTGATGAACTCTAACCTCATACAGAGAGGATAAAGAGTGAATATAAACCGGTCCATCGCTTGTTGGTTATGTTCAAGAATACCCAATGTTCATGTTGCTTAAACAAAGAAATTGGATTCTAGCAACTATAAAACATATCAGTATAGTAAAATTATGCAAGACCTTTGGGGGGCATTTTATTAGCTGAAAATGAAATTCCCCAAACTGATGTTACCAAAAAATATAAAAAGAATATCAGTTGAATAAAGTATGTAATCAAAAAAATGTAATCATTATTAAGAAAGGGCCTTCACCCTGGCTCTGAAAATGTATATGCATGTTTTCACCCTGAAAACAATATGCATTTCAGCATTGGTTTTTCAACTGTAAACATTTAAATATATACATAAAATGAATGCAAATGAACAGATTTATTGTTTGAGGGAAAATTACATCATTATGTAATTCTATTTCATCATGATTTTTTTGAAGTACCCTCATATGTGTTTATCTGAAAAATTTGAAGGAAAGCCAATTTGAAGACTTGTTGAAAATGCCCATGCTGTCTTACTTAATATTTCTTGAATTCCTATAAGGATGTCTTAAAACCATATAATGTAACTGAGAACTGGGTTTCACTCCAAAATAATTGGGTTTCAGTATAACTTTTGAGGAAACAAAATTATCATTAAAAAACAAAAGAACAATAAATTTGGAAGAAAATTACCTGTCCAACAGATTGGGAGAGATTCATATTTGCATCTAAAGAAAGATGGCCCAATCGTATGGAGAAATCAAGTAACAATACCATTAATATCACATGCTAGCAAGAATTTTCTAAAGATAATCCAAAAGTGGTTACAGCGGTACATCAACAAAGAGCTGCCAGAAATTCAAGTCCGATTCAGAAGAGGACAAGGAAGGGCTATCCTGCTGACATCAAATAGATCTTGCCTGAAAGTAGATAATACCAGTAAAATGCTTACATGTGTTTTGTTGATTATAAAAAGGTATTCAACTTGTGAAAAGGTATGTGTGGATCATATCAAACTGTGGGTAAAACTGAAAAGAATGTGAATTTCAGAAACTTATATGTTCTGAAGCATAATTAAGTTGTGCTCATGTAGAACCAGATGTAGTCCAACACAATAAGGAAATATTGCACATTTTGAAATAAAAAAATAACATTTCAAAGAAAAAATTTGCGTAATAGATCTGAACCC
>NW_022111368.1:6608079-6609136 GCF_000313985.2 Echinops telfairi
GCCCTGGCCCCAAAGTCCACCTTCAGCATTCCCTGGGGACCTCACCGCTCATTCCCTTGCTGTTCTGTTGCACCCCTTTAGTGTTCTGCCTCGGTGTGGTGGGATCAGATCAGGCACAATTCCCACACTGTCTCCGGTGTTGTCCCCTGTAGGGATATGGGTCAGTGAGGGATGTCATGTCTCATAGTAGGGCCGGCCATGTAGTCCTCTCTGAGGACTGATGCTCTAATCATGAACATTGTCCTCAAGGTCTGGTGGGTCGGGATGTGCTCCACTCTCTCCTCCTCCCCCTTTATCTGCTCCCATGTGCTCTGATCAGATATGTCCCTCTCCCGGAGCTGCAGATTCAATGCTGTCCTTTGAAATAAATTCTTCCGGGGGGAGGGTCAGGTATCCACGTAGTAGTTGGGATTGGGGCAGGCCCCTCTCCACTGGTTCCCTACTCCACGCCGGCATGTTGCATTCACATCTTGGAGCACTGGGTTGCAGTCTGGTCCCTCTTTTCCTGTGGAGATATAAACAATACCCTCCCCTTGGGTGGGTTAGTGCCCTGTGCCCGGCTACACATTTCTTTTTTATTTTATTTTTCTTTCCTTTCCCCACCTCCTTTTTAGTTGTCAACTATATGTATCCCTGTATTCGGTCTGGTTCCTGCCATATTACCTGGTCCTCACCCCAGGAATGTTTGTATACAGTAGCATTTTCCATATGCCCCTTTTGCATTTTTTTTTTAAAGCTTACCTCAGTGGACTCATTTTGTACTTGTCCTTTTGTGCTTGGCTTACTTTGCTTAGCATGATTTCCTCCAGTTCTTCTCATGCAGCAATGTGCTTCATACGTTCATCACTTCTTTTTAGTGATGTATAGTACTCCATGGAATGGAGCTTTTTAATCCACTCATCAGTTGATGAAAATTTGGATTGTTTCCAACTCTTTGCAATTGTGAACTGTGCCGCAATGAACATTGGAGCACAGATGTCTGACCTTGGTTTGTTTCTTGCCTCTTCTGGGTATATGCCCAGTAGGGGGATTGCTGGGTCACATGGTAACTTGATTT
>NW_022111368.1:6610535-6612527 GCF_000313985.2 Echinops telfairi
GGATAGAGCACACACTGGGAAAAGGCATTGCTTCTAGGGTTCTAATGCATACAGGCATGGGCTGATCCCAGGAAATGTGATTAAACATGTATCTCTGAAAACTGCGGGTGGCTGCAGACCAGTTCTCTCAGTAACACACTAGTCTCAGTCTGATAGGGTAGCTTTAAAAAGGAATACTGGATACATTTTGTGTCATTTTAAAAAAATGATTTTTAAGCCAGAGCTTCTATGTAATTTTTAAAACAAAACTGTAACGGCTATCTTCTCAAATCATTGAAAATTTGAAACAATTTTATAGAAATGTTGCCTCTTATACAACTCAACAGTTGTTAGATGGATCAAGTATTGAAAGGAAGGTTGGGGAAACTTCAAAAGCAAATGTTTTGAGAATGATGAAGGCAACAAATGTACAAATCTGCTTGACACAATGGATGTAGGTATGGATGGTGATAAGAATTGTACGAGCCCCCAATAAAATGATTTTTGAAACATTAGCCAAGAGAGGAGACTAGCCCAATGGCAAGTAACAGCAGCAGCAGTGATGGGAACATCTGGCTTGTCCTGTGGTTACGATGCATCTCTGGTGAAGCCTGTATCCAGTCATCTGATGAAGTGGTTACAGTGTTAATGGTCCATCTTTCCCTTTAGGCACATTCCTTTAGCAGAATTAAGATGCATAGCATGTTCTGAGATGATAGCCGGGAGCAACCAAACTCAGAGTCTTCAGGAATTTCTGATTTAAATAAAATGTTCATTTTCCATACCTTTTAAATGTTAGAACTGATTGCTAGTGACCTCTAAATACTTGAAATTGTCTGAAAATGTCCTCGTGCATAAATTTACAGTGTGCTTTGGGGAGAGAGTTCGGCTTGACCTATTATGAACATGGTATAAATAAAACAATAGTTATGCTTTCACCTGTAGATGTGTAAATTCACTCTCACCTTATGAGATTAAGTAAAGGGTGCTGAGTAAATTATGTCCAGCTCGTTGCAGTACATATTGATCTTGGAGAATGCTAAATTACACCTTAAAGATACCTCTATGAAGCAATTTCACTCTGTAATATATGGGGTCACTCTGAGTCTAATCAAGCTTATGATAATGAAAACAAAAATGGGTTGCACACACATAAATTATTGGGCAGCACCACCCACGCTCTCTTGTTCCCAAGGAACTGAAATCACACAGTGATTAGCAGGCCCTCACGTGGGTGAGCCCCCCAACATGGTGTTCCTGCGTAACATCACTAGATTAAAAAGACCTCAAAATAATGGATTCGACTTTGTTGTTACCTTTTATTCTCATATTATTTTGAATCCTGAGTTAATGTCATGGGTTGTGTTTTTTTTTCAATTAATATCATGTAATTTTTTTCATAGCTCAATAGTCAGCCAGTCTGACGAGGGTTTCTCATAACGTTAGCTTCTAGGTTCCTTGATTTTTAACTTAATGACATTGTGGAGTGCTGATCATGGTCTCCAGATTAAATGTAACAAAGCAAGTAATGGACTTTCTTTTTGCATATAAATCATTTTATTGGGGGTTCTAACAGCTCTTACAGCAATCCATACAGCAATTGTATCAAGCACATTTGTACAGATGTTGCCATCATCATTTCCAAAACATTTTCTTTCTACTTGAGTCCTTGTTATCAGCCATTCTTTTGTCCTCCCCCACCCCACCCTCCCACCATCACGAACTCTTGATATATTATAAATTATTATGATTTTCATATCTTACACAGTCCACTGTCTCCCTTGACTGACATTTTGGTTGTTTGTCACCTTGGGGGTGGGGGAGTTAGATGTAGATTATGGCAATTGGTTCCTCCATTATGCCCCTGCTCCCCCCACCTTCCCTCTACCCTCATGGTATCACTACTCCTATTACTGTTCCCGAGGGGTTTATCTGCCTGGATTCTGTGTGATGAGAGCTCTTATCAGTACCGATGTACAGGCTCTGGTCTAGCCGGGTTTGTAAAGTAGACTG
>NW_022111368.1:6613906-6619558 GCF_000313985.2 Echinops telfairi
GACTGGGTTGGGATGCTTTCTTAATGCACAATTACCCTTTATATAAAACTCTCTCTTATACACACATGAGTTTATATGGATTTGTCGCTCTAGTATACAGGGACTAACACAGGTGGCATGTACATCTCTCTCTACTAGATGAAAAGCTTTCTGAGAGAAAATATCAGGACTTGATCTTCTTCATATATCCAGTGCCTAGTATATGGTAATAATTATATATATATTAGAAGTTTTAAAAAAAGTTCTGCTGGGCAGAGCTTTCATAATACCCAAGAACAGCGGGTGGTTGTGAAATTTTGCCTCCCGCTTGGGAAAAGTGCTGCAGGCACTGTTTGATATTGAACACAGTTTACAAGGATGGTGCTGTGGGAAAACTCAGTGTATGAATGGTTTTCTGGTATCAAAAAAGGTGAAATGACAATTGATGACGAAAACTTGTTCTGGATGTCTGTCAACTTCCCAAATGGATGAACTGTTGACGCATAGTGCATTTGGAGTTTGTTCCACCAAGTCAGATTTTTAATGAAGCTTTCTATATAGAGGTTCTGAAAAGATTGCAGTACCATGTGGGACAAAATTGGCCTGATTTCTGGCAGACGGGGGACTAGTTTTATCACCACGGCAATGTACCTGCCCCCTCAGCCATCTCAGTGCACCAGTTTTTGGCAAAAAGCAGCATGCCTCTCTTGCCCCACACACCTGACTCACCTAACCTCACTCCCTGCGACTTCTTTTTGTTTCCAAGAATGAAGAGGAATATGAAAGGACTGTGATTTGATGAAGTAGAAGAGGTGAAGTAAAAAATGAGGGAGGTGCTGTCAGTCATCCAAACAGATGAATTTGAAAAATGTTTCCAAGGATGGAAATTCAGTGTTGACAAATGTATTAAGTGTAATGGAGAGGACTTGAAGGTGATAAGATTGTTTTGTAAGAATAAAATAAAATAATACGTAGCTTTGAAAAAACAATTCCGTTTTTAGGGGGTCCTTTCTAAAACAATGTCGGACATATATGAGTGCTATATCAGTACTAATTGTGGCCTGGAGTTTAAGAGTTGATCAGTATAGATTACTGTTGTTTGGAACCAAACCAGTCAAATAAGTTTCCCTAATATTATACCAAAAATAATCATAATAATAAGTGTGAAACACCCTTGTATGTAAACCAGCATTTCTCAACCTGTGGGTCGCGACCCCTTTGGAGGTTGAACAACCCTTTCACAGAGGTGGTCTGATTCATAACAGTAACAAAATTACAGTTATGAAATAGCAACAAAAATACTTTTATGATTGGGGGGGTCACCACAACGTGAGGAACTGTACTAAATGGTCACAGCATTTAGGAAGGTTGAGAACCACTGATGTAAACTCAAATAACTTAAGTTGAAAATGTAATTTATTTAAAAAAATAAAGTATTAATTAAATAATCAAAGCTCAAACCATTCCATAATCATAAAGTCTCAAATTTTTCTTTTGTTCTTCCCAACTACAGAGATTAATGGACAACAGAGAAGACTTTTGCTCCTGAAAGTTCTGCATATGCCTTGTTTATATGTAATTACATTATCTATTATCCAAGTATTTGTCTTGGGCTATCTGAATTATAATCTTCTTTTCTCTTTATCTTGTTCATTACAGAGATGTGCACCCTAGAGACTTTAGAGAAATATTAATTGAATGAATAATGGAACAAAAAAAACTCTACATGCTCTTTTAAATTAAATCCAACTCTTTGCCAAAATTTTGCTTCCTTGATCATATAATTACTTACGATTTACAAGGGAAAATATATAATCACTGGTGAATCACATTTCATTTGAAATTCCATTTAAAATTTTGTTTCAATCACAAATATTACAGGTTTGATATGATTTATGTATTTAACTTTCAACTATATTGGGGAAGTGATCTAAACATAGCCTCACATTTTCCTCTTCTGAATCTCTAATTAGATCTGTTCATTTAACCTAGTTTTACTAAAATTATGTATTCTTCACTTTGCCTAATTCAAGTACCTGGTGAATATGTATGTTGAGTGACAAAAGATGTTACCTTCCAGGGCAAGTCAGCTTAATAAAATCCAGGTCAAATTTAGTAGGTGGGAAAAAATGGGCACATACTTTCCATTTCTAAACTATCAACAATTTTTAATAGATCATTTTATTGGGAACTATTACAGCTCTTATAACACTCCACACATCAATTGTAGCAAACACATTTGTACATATGTTGCCATCATGATTTTCAAAATATTTTCTTTCTACGAGAGCCCTGATAGATGACTGCTTGTTTAACTTCAAGCCTTTAAGACTGCAGGCACTATATCTTTTAATAGCCAGGCACCATCAGCTTTCTTCACCACATTTGCGTATGCACCCATTTTGTCTGATTGTGTCAGGAAGGTGAGCATCACAGAATACCAGGTTACTACAACAATGTGTTCATGCGTTGAGGGAGTACTTGAGTAGAGACCCAATGTCCATCTGCTACCTTAGTACTTAACATATAAGTATATGTAAATAGACCTATATCCCTATCATTATATATTAATATATTTACATATGTACATGCCGATATTTATGCCTCTATAAATGTTTTTTTTTTGCCTCATAGTTCTTTCCTCTATTTCTTTCTACTTACTTCCTATCCCACTATCATGTTCGACCTTCATTCAGCGCTCAGTAATTTGTCTCAGCCACATTGCACTTGAACAAACCCCACCAGGCATTATACACCCTCCTTGCCATTGATTTTAGATCACTTGTTCCCTTGTCCCTGTGTTTGCCTCCCATGTCTCCCTGGAGGTGTTGGCCCTGTTGTTTTCTCCTCGGGATTGTTTATCCCGCCTCTCTTATATGGATAGACATGATGGGAAAAAAGAAAGAAAGAAAAGAAAAAAAAAAGCCTATAAATAGTTCCAGGTCTGTCTGCAGACCGTTATGAATGTTTTCCAATAGGGTCTGGTGAGCTGTCAAGCCCTGTCCAATGATTCTGAAGTCTGTTTTCAGTATTCTTTGAGAACTTGGTTGCTTTTTTCCCCTCGCTGCTGTGGTGCGCTCCCTGTGTGTTTCACCTGGGTATGGGGTGTCAAACAGGGCACAATTCCCACACTGTGTCTCCAGTGCTGTCTCCCATAGTGCTGTGGGTGAGTCAGCGGAGGGAAGTGGGTGTCCTATTTTGTGATGGGCTGGTCCTATGGTTCTCTCTCTGCACTGGCTGCACATTTAATGTCAAACTCTCTTGGAAACAACGGAAATCACCATTCTCTGGTTGCAAAGAGAAAACGCAAAGGTGAAAATCTGAAGCAGTGAGACAGAAGCCAGCTCATAGGTAGACTCCATTCCTGCCAATGCCCAGATCCAGCACCTTTACTTCTCAGTAGACGCTCCTTCTGCTTTTTGAGCTCATTTGTCACCATTTTGTTAGCAGAAACCCAAAGCTCCTTTTACATATGAACAAATGCATGTGTGGAAGAGTCTTTTCAGAAAAAGAAGAGTCAAAACGTGCTAAGTGAATAGGTAAATATAATGTTCTCTCCAATGATATAGATCCTGAGTCTTATCACAGGTCTATAATAAAACCAAACCAAACTCACTGGCATGGAGTCAATGTTGACCCATAGTGACTATAGGACAGGATATAACTGCCTGGTGAGTTTCCAAGACTAATTATTTAGGACAGTAGAAAGTTCAGTCTTTCTCCTGCAGAGTGATTGGTAGTTTTGAACTGCAAACTTTTGGGATTACAGTCCAATGGGTCACCTATGCATCACCAGGGCTCCATCGGCCTGTCATAAGAATGTGTCTTAGGTGAGGGAAAGTCCCCAAACAAATGTCTTTGGCACTTTTGTGTCAAGCAGAACGGAGCTGACTAAAGGCAATTCTTTCCTGACCTTTACACAGTGCAAGGTTGTTTTGTTTTTCTGGAGACCAAAGGGGGAAACAGGGATTTTTTAAAATTTGCATAATTGGAAAACGACCTGGAAATGGAATTTTTTTTCCAAACTCTTACCATGTCCAAGCCCCAGATAAAGTCTTCAAAGTAAAGACTACAAGGTTGTGGATCACTAACATGTCCCCGGATGAAGCATTCGGCTGGAGGTGTAGGGGGCAGAGGCTGGTGGAGTTTCATGTCTCAACCCACTGCACAGTCCTCCGGCAGCTTGGCAGCCACTCCCCAACTCCATGCTAGCACACTATTTATGTATTTCCATTTGCATGAGCCCACTCTAAGGTTTTGCCTGGTTGATTTTTCAAGTTAATGATAGGGCACTTGGGGAAAGATTAATGTCAGGAATGCAGAGGTTCAGCAAATTGTTGAAGACTTTCACCATACAATTAATCTCCCTCTTTCCTGCGTTACAAAAGTGTGCGCGATGAAGATGGGGACATTATTATGATGTAGATATCCCAGGTATGCGAGAGCTAGGGGAATCAGCCATAAAAATGATATGGAGATGGCTTTCTGCTCTAAGAAAGATGTATAAATCATCCTGGCACCCTATGCCATCCTTCCGCGCCAAAATGATCTCGGCGGTTTCCCATTCAACTGTCCTCGTCTGGAGCAGGATCCCCTAAGCAGCACTGTGGCAAAGAATTGTGAGGGCATCTCAGTGAAACCTACTGCCAGGCTTTCAACTTCATAGCTGTGCTTAGTGCCGTCTCTTCCCCTCCAGCTCTCCCTTCCTCTGACTCCAGATGACTTGCCTCCTGAAGCCTGTATTTGAATCAAATACCTCTTCCTTCTGATGCAAGATTGGGTAGCAGCGCAGGGTGATAGTCAGGATTGTTAACCGGGATGGCACAGGGACTGAGCAGTTAGAATTGTGGCAAGTCTCCGTTTAAAGCCCTGCTGCGTCCTGGACTTTGTGTCTTAGTTGCTGGATGTTGAAGCACTGGAGAACCTTGGGGTGGGGAGGGGTGACTGAGGAAGGGATGGTCGTGGCACAAAGGGACTTGGTGTAGTTCTCTGTTTAAATGAAAGCAAAATATTTCCATATTTTATCAGCTTTGGAGTTCGCATATGCCATAAGTTCTCTAGCTTTGGCAAGAATCTGCTTCCCCTTTCTTTTGCAGCCCCATAACTCCCCCCCCCCCTTCCCCAAGCTCATTGGCATCTCATAGTGACTATGTAGGACAGAAAAGAACTGCCCCTGTGTGTTTTGGAAACTGTAACTCTTTACAGGAGTTGAAAGCCTCCACTTTCTCTCTCTCAGAGCAGCTGATGGTTTTGAACAGCTGACCTTGTGATTAGGAGCCCAATATGTAATCACTATGCCACCGGAACTCATTGTTTGCATCCCTGTAGTGCCTCTTATAAGGGAGCCTGGGAGACTTAGTGGTCACTCATCACTCAGCCAGAGAAAGATGAGACTCTGTGCTGCTGCAAAGATTTACAGCCTCAAAAACCCAAAGGGGCAGCTCTACACTGTCAGCTCAGGAGCAGTGGACTTGGTTTGATGTAGTGCCTCCTAAGAGTTGCCAAGGAGAAAGACAGGGCTGTTTAGTCCAATCAAGGTTATCATTGCCATCAACTCAATGCTGACTCATAGCGACTTCCTGTGGGTTTCCAAGACTGTGACGATTTACGGGAGTAGAAAACCCGGTCTTCCTTCTGTGGAGTGGCTGGGGGTTTCAAACTGTGGACCATATG
>NW_022111368.1:6620001-6630061 GCF_000313985.2 Echinops telfairi
GGTACTCCTGGCCCATCCATGGTATTCTCCATTGCTTCATATGCATGTGAAAGTTGGACATTGAATAAGGAAGTGCTAAGAAGCATCGATACCCTTGAATTGTGGTGCTTGAGAAAAATATTGAAAGTACCATAGACTGCTAAAAGGACAAACATATCTGTCTTGGAAGAAGTACGCCAGATTGCTCCTGCGAAGCAAGGATGGTGAGAGTTGGCCTTACATACTTTGACCAGGCTGTCAGAGCGACCGGTCCCTGGAGAGAGGCACCAGGCTTGGTAGAGCGGAGGGGAAGTGAAAGAGAGAAAGACCCACAAGGAGATGGACTAATGCAGTGCCTGCAACCGTGGGCTCCCAAGTAGGAACTATTGTCAGGATGGTCAAGGTCCAGGCAATGTTCTATTCTGTTGGGCATGGGATCCTGATGGGTCCAAACTCACGCTAAAGCCCCTAACAACCACAACCACTCATTCTAAAGAGCAGAAATAGGGAGCTATCTGAGGAGGAGGGTGATGCAAACACTCAGCTGGTCTCTCAGAGGTTGAATTAAAGGTTTAAGTCCAACTGTAGGCTGGTCGGTAGAAAAATCTCATGTTCAGTTTAAAAAAAAATCAAACAAATGAATAATAGCTATTGAAACCCCTATGGAGCAAAATTCTATTCTGACAAAACTGTTAGAATACATTCAAGGACAAAGGTTTGGATTACAGGGAATCTGGAGCCCTATTAGTGATTGTGGGGCTGCCTCAGATGGGGAAAGGGATTTAGTATTTCTTTAACTCCCTGAAAGCATTCCCTCTCACAGTCTACACCACTTGTGTCAAGGGATCAGTGTTTTGAAAGTTATCTTTCAAGCAATTTTTTTTTGTGGCCATTCATTTCCTGTGTCTCTATCACCAATGGAATGGCATTCTATGGGCACCTTCAAAGACCGGTAGGGTCATATTCTATGTGACTTAAACCAATGGAACTTCCAGAATCAACAAATTATATGTCTAGTTCAGTATGTTATTCTTCTCAGTGAAGGCTTCAGATGTGGATGTGTGTGGAAGGGTCCCTAGCCTGGGACAAGATTCCTTTTTGCATTATGCCCTGATCCCTCAGTGAGCAGGTGAGTCCTTCTCAGACCACCCACCCATGAACAAGTGGAGTTAGTTTCAAAGTACTACCGGGTTTGATTCCAGTAGTGGGCGTGTAAGTTTACACATCTACGTTTAAGTCTGAGAGACTAGGGATAGGAAGATCCCTAGAAAGGCCATTTATTCCAGTTCTCTACTTTCCAAGCTCAAAAAGCAAAAGATATTGAAAATTCAAAAGCTACTTTATGTATGTAGAAGCTAGGAGACATATATGAAAAATTAGGACTTCTCATACTCTACCATCAACTGACTCTTCTTTTTGGTTAAAGACATGGTTTATTAATTATTCCATCTGCAGGGTTTGCTATGGGCCTCACAGAGGGGCATCCCTCACACACCAGTGAAACATGACAGTCTCTGTCCAGGGAGCGCTGTGGACATACTCCTAACTAGTCATAGAGAGTCTCTGAGAATGGAAGTGCCTTTAGAACTTTTACTTACTAGTGCCATAGTGACAGCAAACATTGGCAAAGTTACTTTGCCTAAATATTCAAAATGTCTGTATGACTTACATTCTACTTTGAAAGTGTAGAAGGAAGCCCTGGGGGTGCAGTGTTGACGTGCTTGACTGCTCATCTAAAAGTCACAGGTTCAAACCCACCAACAACTCTATGGAAGAAGCCAGGAATCTGCTACCACAGATTCTGACCCTTGGAAATCTATGTGCCACTTGTCCTCTGGCCTAAAGGGTGGCTGTGACGCAGAATCAATTCTACATCGACTTGTGTGGTCTGGTTTGGTTTTTCATGTTGAAACTGTAAGTCACTCATTTGCTGTTTAGAGTCATCTTGAAACATAACAAAGTGAATGCTATCATTAGTATTTTGTGGACTTGAGCTCAAAAGTTTAAGAGGTTAGGCAACTTATTGGAAACAGGGAGGCTTGTAAAATATGTAACCCCCCACCCCACTCCAAGAATCAGTTCCTCCTTTCTCTTTGCCCCCTATGATGGTTTCGGGTGACAAAGAAATGTCCAAATTAAAATCAATTAGAAAAATACAATTCCTCTACTTCTGGCCTGGAACTGGTACCCTCATTCAAGATTTGGGGTATTCTGAATTTGGATGTACTTGATGGCAATGGGGTTGGGTTATTAAATGCTTCTTTCACGGTTATTACTGCTGAATAGCAATACAAAGGAGTCGCTCTCTTTAACCTGTGCACCAGTTGTCATCAACTACCACCCTCTACTCTCATCTCTGTCTACAGGCAGGCATATAGGATTAGGCCAGGGCAGGACACATCATCCACATACAGTAAACCTCATGCCTTTGGTCCTACAGTGCAGAGGCTGAGCTCAGGAGAGCTACAAAAGTCCTAGAAGCTGAGGTAGGTGTAGGGTCAGTACTTTCTGGTTAGGCGGGAAGAAGAAAGGTAGCTTGGCCTGTAGACAGTGTCTAGGAAGAGATGTTGAGGGGTAAATGAAGATGAGATAGCATGAAGGCCTGGAAGAAGGAGGCAAGGGTGCACAGAAATGTCTTTGCCACGTTCCTGTGCCACGGAGCCTGGCTCTGCCTCCTTCAGCTAAGCCAGTTTCTGCGCCATCCTCTGTCCCAGTGGTGTCGCAATGGAAAATGCCACAAGTGGGTGCCATTCAAGCTCAGAAATGGACTTTCTCATAGCTGCGCAGGCTAGAAGTCGGAATGCAAGGCCTGGCTCTAGGAGAGGTCCTTCTTTATTTCAGTCCCTAACTCCCTGCTGTGGAGTTGATCTCAATTCTCTGCGGCCTTAGGGGACAGAGGAGAGTTGCCAGCGAGAGTTCACAAGGCTGTCAATCTGAGTGGAAGCAGCCTCTTCCATCTTTTTCCCACCAAGGGGCTCAAGGATTCAAACTGCTGACCTTTTGGTTAGCAGCCAAGTTCTTGAAGCGCTGTGTTACAATTTAAAAAAACCAAAAACCCTCAAAAGCTCATTGACTGGATCATTGTGATCCAGTCAATTTCGATTCACCACAACCTTATAGACCAGAATCCAATGGCCCCTTTGGATTTCTGAGACTAAATCTTTATGGGAGCAGAGGGACTCCTATTTCTCCTGCGGATCCACTGGTGGACTAGAACTGCTCACCTTTCTGTCAACAGCAAGCAATTCTTGGTGTTCCTGCGCTGATAGGCACATCTGTTGCATCTGCTTTCACACGACATCTCCTCCCTGGGCATCTCTCTGTGTCTCTTCTGCTCTTTCTATAGGTCAGAAGTTATTCTGGACCCAACCTGCTGTGGGATGTGACCTCATAAGCATATGAAAAGCCTCTTTCCAAGCAAATTCACCGATAGGGCCCAGAAGGTTCACACCTATTTTGAGGGGTCACAACTCAATCCACAACATCTACATCCAGTCATAAATTTAGATGGACTTAAATAAGCTTGGGTATTTTTCTGTTTCTTACACACACACACACACACACACACACTTGTTGGTTAAAACTATCCATTTATCCTAGCAAGTGCCTAATAATGAGATTGACAAATGAAGGCATGGACAAAGCTTAAGCAGCCATCAGACAATAATAATTATTCTCATATTAAAACACACACACATGCACCACTCTGCCATCGAGTCGATTCTGACTCCCAGTGTGTCTACATAAGGACGCAGAGGTTGTGAATCTTAGCGGGAGCAGATTGCCTCAACTTTCTCCCAAGGAGAGGCAGGTGAGTCTGAACTGCTAGCCTTGGGATCAGTAGTGCAGTGCTTAATTGAGAATGTCACCAGGGCTCCTCATACTTCACAGTCCCTCCCATCAAGTCAATGAGGACTTCTCATACTTAACACAGCTAAAATGTAATTTTTTAATAAAAGCAGATAAAGTTGTAGAGCTTGAACAATTGTCCGATAACTTGTATTTCTATGTTCTAAAAGTTTGGGTCCCCCAGTATTTCTCTGCAATCATTTCTTTGTCAGTATTATAACTTAAAGGTTACCTTCCTGCTTTTGCTAACAGGAATAAAGAATGGATATCTTATCCCTTTCATGTGTGACCTTGGCCAAAGAACTGAAATCTTGAGTGAAAAGATAACCTCCCACCCTCAGTCAGACGCTGTTGATCTGGGAAGTCAGAGGTCACTTGTCATCCGAGTTAATCTATAGTCCTTTGATTAAATGGTTTTACAAGAAACAGAAACTGGGTTGGCTTTGCGAAGTTCCTTTCATTGCTTCTCCGCTCAGGATCATTGGCATCCTGGTTAAAGATCAACACAAGCAGAGAAGATTCTGGTGTGCTCACTCTTGTATTGATCTAATATGATAAAGGTGATCATAATGACTGTAATTGATAGAACGGCTACCTTACACTCTTTCATATATAGTACTAAAGATACACTTATCAATCTCATAAGGTACAAACACCATACTACCAAAAAAAAAAATCAAGGTCTCAGTAGAAGGACACCTATGCAAATAAAAGCAAAGCTGGGATTCAAATCAAGCCTCAGTTAAGTTAAAAACTGTCCTTCTGCAGAACATGACTTAGTTCATGGAGAAAGTGGGGACACAGTAGTCAAGACACGCATATAGTTTCCACTCAGTGAAGCACAACAAACCAAGGAACATTTGATACACTTCCACCAAGCTTTCACAATGGAACACTATCTGTCATATCCACCCTGAAGGCTGGCATGGTACAAAACAAACTGGCCTCCTCATTGTCAGTGAATGGCATTAGTCACTGTGAGTTGTATTTGGCAATGGCATACATTGTTTTTATCCTAACAACCAGAGACTCAGTTAACAAATGTGTAGGCCTTTCTACATTTGCCACGCCTGAGCCCAGTCCCAAACGGTGACTGCACCAAGATGACCCGCGCTTTCCCTCATGGAAGATGTCTTCCATCTTCACCGTACTATTGCTTTCCTGGATGCACAAGGGTGGATCTGGAACATTCAATTTCACAACTTTTAAAGTCAGCCTGGGTGAACTGGAGTAAATCGGAGCCAGTCTTACTTGTTTTTTCAAGAATAAATATGTTATACTTCACACACACTGCGAAACACATGGCTTAAATTATGTGCAAAGTGTAGGCAGTCAAGAACATACAGCTGAAATTATTTGACCTCACAGTCAATGTACCATATGTGGTTCAGAACATTCCTATTATAAATATATGAAGTGTTGATGTAACCCATCATGTGCCAATATTGCACCAATAATGCAATGGCCATCTTTTATACAACCAAACTGGCATTTGCGTACCGAATTTTGTATTCATGTTATCTCTTTAATCCATTGCTTTTGCAAGACTTTCTTTGTCTTTAATTTCATGACTTCATATGTGTTTAGATGCTAATATGTAAATGAGTAAATGACATCATTACTCAAGAGGCAAAATGAGCTAAAAATGCCTAAAAGGTATAGTTATAAAGCTGCTCTGGAATTTCCTAGACTTTTTGATGTTTCAACCATAGAGAGTTACCTACATATTAAAATTTTGCTTACAAACAAGGTGACAAAGCTCCCGTCCCCATGACGGATAGGTCTGAAACACGCAATGCCCTCTCACTTCCTAAATTGGCCATACCTTTTCTCTGTGTAAGACTTGAGCCCAGTGCCCCTGCCTTCTTCTGGAAGGTCTCTTTGTCTGAAAAGGAGAGCCTATGTTTCCCGGTTGATGGGTATCACATCCCCCAGCATCTCAGGAATTTCTGCCAAACCTCTAAAGAACCATCTCATTCTCTCTTTCCTCTTTCAACAGCCTAAAGTGTCATCAAGGCGCTGGCCAATTGTTTACTAGAATTGCTTGGGCTGAAATTTGATCTTTAGCCGCTAAACTTGACATTGTGAAACCACATTTACTAATACAGTTTAACCCTTCTTTTCTAATTCTCCACACCTTTATTCCCCCCCACACACACTCTGGTTGAAATAAGTTGTATTTATTTTTATAGCTTTAAAATATTAATATTACTTGGTAGTTAATATAAATATCATGCCATTCCATAGTTCAATCCTTCGAGCAGTATTGTACAATTGCTACCACAGTCAGTTTCCAAACATTCTTTTCCTTCCTGAATTCCTTGACATCATCTCTTTTATCACACCCCACCACCACCATGGTACCCCCTCACCCCCTCACCCTTCTACTTGCTGTCCTTAATCATTCATCAATCCTGGTTTTCGCATACAGAAACCAGAAAACATACAACACAGCTTCAAGAGGGTGACCTCCAATGGCATGACACTTCTGAGAGAGGCCCTAAAACCAACCCAAAAAATGGAAAATGTTGAACACCAGATCAAGTCCAGCCTGCATGGGGTGGGGTGGGGGGTGGGGATCAACTGACAAAGCTTTAGCTGTTCAAGTCAGATTTATACTTTTGATCTTCAATACTCATCTCTCCCCCTCAGCTATCAAGTGCTGTTTTCTGTTACTGATTTAAATTACAACTATGACTTCAGAAGAACAAAAAGATAGGAGCACCCTAGGTGCCCATCACTGGCTGAATGAACAAACTCATTGTGGTGCACACAGACAGTGGAATACAGGGATACTTTGGATGTTGAACTCAATTTGTTCCAGATTTGTGTTTGCACACCAAAACGTTCAAGAACAGAGCATACATTTCTCATAAGAAATCATGGAAAACCCAATCATTGGTTTTAAGGTCCCAAAATTACACTTATACATTTGTTGTTCCAGAACTTTAACACAAAGTTGAAAGTCCTAAGATAGAGTAATACTCCCCAAAACATCTAAGCACAATACTTTAACTGTCAAGACACAGTACAGTAAATCAAATTGCAATATTTTACACAAATACAGCACAATGATGAATGTTTCCATGCACGAACACAAGCAGATTATTTTTTCACACTTTGTGGTTCAAGTTGTGGACATTTGAAGCTTATAGCTGTTTGATATTTGAGGAATCCCTGTACCATGCAACCATCAAGAATCATGCTTGGTAAGTAGAGGGGCAGTGGAAACAAGGGAACCCTATACAAGAGAGACTGACACTGTGGGTACCACGAGGGACTGAAACCAACCAACACGTGTCAAGATGGCACCGGACTAATAGGTATTTCGTTCCATTGTAAGCATGGTTGCTAGGGCAACCACCAGCACCAACACCTGAAGAATGATGAAACATCTGCGAAACACAACAGGATGATGTGTCCAGGAGACTGTGCTCTGTAGGAACAAGTCACTCACGAAAGAGCAAATACTGTATGATATCACTGTTATAAAAAAAGTCAACAACAATTATGAATAATGAAAGCAATGCTCTTCAGTGACTGCCAGGGCAGTGGGGAGGAGAGATAAACAAATTCGATGAAAGTAAAGACTTGATATTTGGGGTGATGAGAAAGGCAATACCCAATATGGATGAAGTCTCTACAACATGACCAAGGTAAGAGTGAAGGACAACTTAGGTAAATACTATAACATATAAAATTTTGCAAAACAATTTATGCGTGTGCTTACATAGGTATAGATGCATGCATGCATGGGTATACGGAGACATATATGAATGTATGCACATGTATAGGTGTAGCCAGAGGTTTATGCATATACATGATGTTTTATGTGCTGCATCTATATTCATATATATATATATATATATATATATGATAAAGTATATAGGGGCATAGATATGGAGATTTATGAGACATATCAAGTCACATCATTGAATTGGTTTACTAAGTGAAAAGTCTTGGGGAAATACTCTTATGAGGTAATTCAGTTAATCAGCATAATATAGTTCATAAAAATAATGCTCTACAAGCTATTATGCTGTCATAGCTTATATCTTAAAAGCTTAAAAGTGTCCAAGCTTTTGCCTAAGATCTGGCTATTGGTCTTCACTCATCTGTAGCATAAGAGATTGGAGAAAACCCAAGACTCAAAGGAGAAAGGCATTCTACCAGACATACAGCTCCCGTGCACCACAGCCCTTTTTAGTCTGAGACCTAGAAAACTAGAGGGTTCCTAGCTGCCACTACAACACAATAGCATATCCCAGATAGAATGGGAGACAAATGAAGAACAAAGATCAAATTCTTTAAAAAGGCCAACTTTATTGCACCAATAGAAATCAAGGATTCCAAAAGATCATTGTGCTAAAATAACTTCAACATGGAATTGAAGTTAATTCTGTTGGTCTCCTTTCAGTTAAGCAAAAGATTGGCTAATAAAATAAATAATTTCACTTGAGAGTAATGCGCTCCCTTAGAAAAAATCAATTACAAGAGACCAAAATTGTTACATGCTTCCAATGCAAAGATGAGAAGGAATTGAGAGGCAGGGAAATGAGAACAATGGTTTGTTGGTCTGGGTAAACTAGAGAAACAAATCCACAGAAACTCATATATGTATAAGAGAAGGTTTTATATAAAGGGTAAGTGTACATAAGAAAGCATCCCAACCTAGTGCTATCCATACCCATAAGTCCAACATTAGCCCATATATCTGACACTGATTTACAAAGTTGTCCTCAATCTCATAAAACACACGCCATGACACTGACTGCAGGAGGAAAGCCGAATCAGTGAATGTGTAAGCATCTCAGCACTGGCAGGGGTCTCCACACGGCTGCTCCAGGACCCAGGGCTGCATCGGGGTAGGTCCATGTGGCTTCTCCTCAGGGATGTCTCCCAGGAAGTGAGCCTTGCCAACTGAAGCAGGGAACTGGCTAAGGCAGCTGCACCCTGGTCCGACCATCAGAGAGCAAGAGACCTGAGAACTAGAAAGGCAAGGCTCACCGGGCCATTTATCCCTCCACCTTCAATTAATCCCACATGTGTGTATCGGCCAGCAAACCTTAACTATCTCAAATGGAAACAGAACAAACAGAATGGATATGATGAGAATTCCGACACATTATAAAACTTATAAGTGATTTGTGTAAGGATTGTTCAATGAAAACCTAGCTTGCTGTGCAAACTCTTATCTAAACCACAATAAAGGCCTTTCTTCCTCCTCGATGCTCACTTTTATGAAATGATCACTGAAGATAAGGGCACTACAGCAAAGTGTGGTGGAGAGAGCAGATAGTGTCCATCCATCAATCAAAATAGTGTCTGAGGTCTTAAAGGCTTGTATTCAAACAAGCAACCATTTAAGCAAGAAGCCAACTTGCTTAAGCACACAGAAGAAGCACACCAGCTTGTGTGATCCAAAGATGACAATTACAAAATCCAAAGAGACTTGGAGAGAAAAGTATCAAAGCTAAAATTATGAACACCCAAGTGGGAGAGGGCTATGGGGGAGAGTGGGGGACCAAAAATCCATGTACACAGTATCTAGTCAGATCTAGCCACTGGCAGATTGCTCTAGCCAAAGGCAAGTGTCTCAAACAGCCTTATTATCAGGCGGAAACCATTGTAATCTTTATAAATTATGCTGGATCGAACTTGGTACCAGGCCAGTTGTCCTCCCTGTAGACAAACTGACTTTGCACTGGGTGCAAGTATCTCTTAGTTGTCCCACGACAAAAATTTCTTCCCTGGCTTTTTGAATGTTGATGGTAGTCTTCTCCCTCTTAAGCATTATTTGTGTTTTTGCCTTTATACTAATATGATCTTATCCTTACTACCTAAGTGTGATTTGTTTTTAATTGTTTTCTTTTGGGTTTCCCATCTGTGAAGCATAGGAGTGGACGTATAATGATAGTAGGTGATAAAAGTGTGATAGGAAATGCAGGGATGAGGGATGGGTGATAGGGAAGGAAAGGTGATTTCAGGAGTAAATAATGGATGGAGGGGGGAAGGAGCACTAAAACTGATCGTGACTACATGGCTCATTTTAAAGGCAATTTAACTATGGTAGGGGAGGGTCTAAGATAGATATGGTGGTGATTGTACAATTCCCCTTGATAATATTGAATGGCTGAACTATTCATTTGTATGATATGTAAATTCAGTGCCAATAATAATGTTGGAATGAATGAATAGATGATATATGATTGATAGATAGATGATAGATAGA
>NW_022111368.1:6631651-6632661 GCF_000313985.2 Echinops telfairi
AAATATCTGTCTAAAAAACAACAGTCAAATATAAGATATGCAAAATATTTTTATATCTGGAATTTCAGGAAATATGTAAAAATACTATCAGAAAAGCCCAGTCGCTAGAAAAGGACATCATAATTGGCAAAATATAGGGTCCGTGAGAATGGGAAAGAACCCCAATGAGCTAGATATACACGGTGGCTTCAACAATAGGCTCAATATAGCAATTTTGAGAATCAGACAGAACCAGGTAAAGTTTAATTTGACTGTGCATCTGGTTACTAGGAGTCAAAACCCACTTGACAGAACCTGATAATAACATGCAAAAAAAATCGGTAGAACTCTAGATCAACTCGTTCCTTGAGCTTCAAGTTGGCTGGTGGAAAGTTATGCTGATATAAACCAAGAATGCTTCCTTATTGAGCTCGGAAACACGTCTTTGTAGTTGTTGCACTGAAGAGAGTTAGAACATGCCTGTTTCCCAGCTCAGAGGTTCGCGGGGGCTGTCCTACTCCATCCTGCAGCATCACTATGAGTCAGCATTGACTTGATGGCCGTGGAAGTGATGCCTCAGGGCAATGATTGATAATGTTCTCTAAGATAAAAAGACAGTGATGTCTCTAAGGTGAACCTGAGACACATATAAATCATAGATGCAGGAATGGATTTGAGGCTGGCACCTAATTTTAGCCCCTATCTAAGAACAATTCGTTCTTATGCTTGATGCCCCCCATGAAGTGATTGCTGAAGGTATGGGTGATGCAGCAGAGGTTGGTGAAGAAACCACCTGATACCGAGCTATCAGAAAGAATCGCTTCTGAAGTATTCAACGCTTGTCTTCAAACAAGCAGTCATCTAAGTGTACCGTCAGCTAAATCCACACGGATGAAGCACACCAGATTGTATGCTCCATGGACTGTAAATGACATAATCCAAATCTAAAGGAGAAAATGGTATGAGAACTTAAACTGTGAACATCTGGTTTGTGGAAGGCCATGGAGGACAGTGGAAGCCCCAAGCCCCCC
>NW_022111368.1:6634644-6636061 GCF_000313985.2 Echinops telfairi
TTTTTTTAGATTGTAACTCTTCATGGGAGTAGAAGGTGGCTTCAAACTGCGGATCTTATGGATCCCAGACAATGCTGACCACTACACCACCAGGGCTCCTCTAGGTCAACTATCTAAGCCATAAATTCTCACTTGACTATGTTTGGTTGAGTGCATTTCTGTCTGTCGCTTGCTACTAATAATCCTAAGACAGTATCTTTCACATAAATTGGGAAGTTCAGGGAGGAACTATTATCTTGTTTTAGAGATAAGATAATGAGGTTTCGTTTTGTTTTGTTTTAGAGCATATTTAGATGAAGATGCCCAAGGGCTGAATACCTCTGTAACCAGTCTTTGCTAAGAAAGTGAACAACTGATTGGCATTAAATCTCATGATGGGTATACTGATTTTTGCATTGAAAGAAGGACATTGCCAAAGAATTGTTCAGACACTGTAATTAATAGGAATTCAAGTATTAGCAAATGAAAATACAGAATGTTTTAATTAAATTGGAATTTCCAACTAGAAATGAACATCATTTAATATAAATATATCTCATGCAATATTTTCTGATGTAAAATTATCTCAGACATTCTCAGTAACTGAAAAGAGGCAATATCAAAAGAGATTTACTTCTGTTTAATTACTATGCAAAGACATCCAACTATTTGGATCACAACAAGGTACATATAACATTGTAAAGAATGGGAATTCTAAAACACTTACTTGCCTCCTATGGACAATGTGCATGCTTTCAAACAGAACTTGGGAACTCTCAATTAAAAACAAACCAAAAAAATGTGCATGAGTGTTGTATCATTTCACCACAGTCATTAAATCTGTATGCTAAGCAAATGTCTAATAAAGGAGAAAGCAGTATGAGCACTGGAGAAAGGCTTATAAACAACCTGTAATAGGACGGTGACATAATCTTCCTTGCTGGAATTTAGGAGGACTTAAAGCACTTGCTGACGGAGCTCAAACACTGCAGCCTTCATTATGGACTGCAACTCAATGTAAAGAAAACCAAAGTATTTGTGACTGGACAAATAGGCCTTATAATAAATGGAGAAATGATGGATTGAAGGTGTCAAGGAATTGATTTTTCTTGGATCCACAATGCATACTCATAGAAGCAAATCAAGAAACCCAAGGATAGAGAAGCTCACTGCCATCAATCCAATCACAACTCATTATAACAGAGTGGTTTCCAAGACTATCAATATTTACAACCATAGAAAGTCTCATCTTTCTCATGAGGTACTGATGGGTTCAATCCACTGACCTTGCAGTTAGCAGCCCAATGCATAACCAACTACAGATCTAAATGACAAGACATATTGGGTAAAGTTGTGGCAGAAAATCTCGGTAAGTCTGATGGAGTAAAGATGTCACTTTGAGGACTAAGGTGGGCCTAGCCCTAGCCTTAGTATTTTC
>NW_022111368.1:6640064-6642517 GCF_000313985.2 Echinops telfairi
GTTGGACATAGGTTTTCTATGAGTTGAAACTTAACTCAAAGACTCAAAGGCACCAAAAACCAACAGCATGTTGGTTTGGGGACAAAATATACTGAAAATTTTGGTGTTCATGGAAAAATCAAATTTAACCGAAAATCCTATATTTTTACTACTACCCTATTAGACACTTTTATAACTACATATTTACTAGTACAATTTCTGGGGTCTCTTGATATCACTGTTCTTTTTCATTCTTTAAAAAGTTCTTTTCCTAAAATGTGGAGTACATATCAAATGAGTGTAAAGTGTATGTAGTGTGAAAATAATATGAGATGAATATCCTACCAAACAATACTGGAAAAAGAGCTGTCTCAGTAACATCTGAAGTCTGTGCCCCCTCCTTCAATCTAAGCTTCTCCCACAAAAACAGGCATCACCTTTCTCTCTTTTTATATAACAGCAATTTAAGGATTCCTTTTATATTACCTATGAAACGTATGCATTGCTGTTGCTTGGTTTCATTGCGCTGTGTGCACCTCAGGACAACGCTGTGTGCACAGTACCAACTGTGACATACACTTTCCAGGCTGTGATCCTTGCCACCCAGGAGCCTCTGGTTGGGTTCGCACTGCAAACCTTTTGGTTAGTAGTCAAGTGCTTATTTAACCATTTGCACTACCCAGCCACTCCTTATCGTGTGTACAGAAGATTTAATAAACCATGTACAGTATCAAAAGGAGACCTGGTAGTACTGTCAGGTGAGCGTTGAACTACTAACCACAAAGTCAGGAGTTCGAACCTACCAGCTGATCTACAACAGAAAGAGGAGTGTGTCTGCTCTCAAAGAGATGGACAGTCTGGTAACCTGTATGAAGGCGATACTGGGAGAGTGGAGGGAGTGTGGGTTGGAAAGAGGGAACCAATTACAAGGACTTATATGTGACCTCCTCCCTGGGGGACGGACAACAGAAAAGTGGGTGAAGGGAGACGACGGACAGGGCAAGAGATGACAAAATAATAATTTATAAATTATTGAGGTCTCATGAGGGAGGGGGGAGCGGGGAGGGAGAGCAAAATGAGGACCTGATGCCGGGGGCTTAAGTGGAGAGCAAATGCTTTGAGAATGATGAGGGCAATGAATATACAAATGTGCTTTACACAGTTGATGTATGTGTGGATTGTGATAAGAGTTGTATGAGCCCCTAATAAAACGATTTAAAAAAAAAAAAGGGTCTCTGTGCATCAGAATTTACTTGATGGAAATGGGTTTAGTTTTGTGGTACGGTATCAGATATTAGAGGTGAAACAGGCCCAAACACCACCAAGATCCAAATCTAACCACTGTCAGCCAAGAGAGGGGATGCATAGAAACCTCCTAATCAAATTCAGCTCCTCCCTCTTACTGTTCCCAGGAAGACTGACAACCTTACAAACCCTATGGGACATGTCTACTCTTCCCTAGAGGATCACTATGACCAGGAATAGACTTGACAGTGCTGGGTTTGGGATGTTCTGTTTGGGTTGTTTGATTGTTTTAAGATATTTGGGGGGTTGGAATTCTAGATTAGTAGCAAGTTTTGTTTTCAGAACATTGACATCTCATTGTCTCCCCCCAGTAGCACTGCTGTTGAGATAACAAATAATTTTGTCATTTCTTTGAATAATTTGAACTTCACATCCAGATGTAACAGAAATTAGTGGTTTTCCATCTAGAACTGGAGGAAAAACAAAGATTCACCAAATGTGGCTTCCTGCCACCCTTTCATGTAGGATAAAGAGGAGGCTTTCCACACCAGTCAAAAGAAGCCCTCTGGGAAACCCACAGAGGCATTTCCACACTGCCCTTTGGGTCACTGTGAGTCTGCATTAAACCAGTGACAGGGAGGGAGTGAGCAACCACCCTTCTCTTTCTTTCTTTTTTAAAAAATAAATCATTTTATTGAGGGTCCTGACAGCTCTTATAACAATCCATACATTCATTGTATCAAGCACATGTTACCATCATCATTTTCAAAATATTTTGGTTCTACTTGAGCCCTTGGTATCAGCTTCCCCCTTTTTGTCCTCCCTCCCCAACCATCCCAACCTCATGAACCCTTGATAAATTATTATTATTTTTCATCTTACACCATCCTCTGCCTCCCTTTACCCATGTTTCTGTTGTTGGACACCGGGGTGGGGGTGGGGGCATGTTCTAACTCGATCATTGTGATCGGTGTCCCATTTCTTCCCTCTACCTAGCCCCCACCCTCATTAAATCATTACTCACACTTCTGTTCCGGAGGGGTTTATCTGTCCTGGATTCCAGGTGTCGAGAGATCTTATCTGTACCAGTGTACATGCTCCAGTCTAGCCAGATTTGTAAAATAGAACTGGGGTCATGATAGTTGGGGTGGGGGGAAGCATTAAAGAACTAGAGGAATGTTATATGTTTTATCTGTGCTATATTTCACCCTGGATGGCTATTTCCTTCC
>NW_022111368.1:6643774-6651145 GCF_000313985.2 Echinops telfairi
CCAACAATAACAACAAAGTCTCATCACAGGTCCCTGAGTGGACCTCAAAGTACAAGTCTCTCCCTATTGTCTGAAACCATATCCTGCCTCTATTAACTACCCTGTGTGGTATTAGCTCACTGATTTACAGGTGGACCTCACTTTACTGCTCTTTGCTTTATTGTATGTAACATAGCATCTTGAGCAAGTTTATGAACACTTGCCTGTGCCTACTTTTGGTGTCCCCTCTTAGGAATTCTCATAGCATTTCATTTTTCCCATAATGATGTTCATACTCACTTGATTACAGTAGAGCATAAATGTGCCTTTTGTACATGTTGTTGTTGTTGCTGTTGTTGTTGTTGTTGTTAGGTATCATAGAAATGGTTCCAACCAGGAACGACCCTATGTACAACAGAAAGGAACGCCGCCTAGTCCTTCGACAGCTTCAGAATTGTTTGAGTCTCTTATTGCAGCTTCTATGTTGATCTCTGTATTCCCTAGGAAACAAACAGCAAAACAAAAAAATCTCATGGATTTCTTTATTTGGAATTACACCTGCAAAATCTTTGAGGATGTTGATGCTGCTATAGCCTGTGGAAAGTTCTTTAGTTTGGAAACCTCAGGCTTCCCTTTTGTTCAGACAAGAATGTGGATTTAGGATTGTGTTTCTTGTGTTTTTACTTAGCATATCTAGGTATTTTCAGTAAGCGTGTTCTTTGTTCAATTTGACATGTCAGTAGAACCAGAAGTCCTAATACATGGAATGCTTGTCTAGCTATTTTTTAAGATCCCCAGAGCATAGAAAACTATGAAAAGCTTTCCAATTAATTCAGTGATACTTATATAAGACTGATATATATATATATACATATATATATATACATATATATTTACCAAAAAAGGAGACACACCAACCATTTTCCCTTATTATTACAGAGATTTGAAAATAATAATAATTAACAAATTCATTCCAGTATTGTATTTAATGAACAATACATCATCACCAAGAAGACTTTCTTCCAGGAATGCAAGACTTTAATATTAGGGGATTTATTAATATTATCAACAAATTCCAAAGAATAATGGCTTGAAGATAATTATAGAGTCATATTAACTCTGAAAATCAGGATCCAAATCTACTATGGATAATAATTTCATCTTTATGCCAAAAATGTTATATGTAGCTCTATGGCCCAGCAGGTAAGAACAGGTCCGCTATCGGAAAGTTCAGTGGTTCAGCCATCGCACTGGACAAAGGTGAGGTAGGCTGCTTCCACACAGATTTGCAGTCTAGGGAAAGCCTATAGAGCAGTTCTTTTCTGTCCCAAATAGCTGCTATAAGTTGGAATTGAAATCAACTTAATGGTGGTAGATCTGGGCTTATATACAACAACAACAACAAAGAAAAAGTCAGGACTGATAAACACTAAAAAGGTTATGGTGTTTGCCTCTGGATGGTAAGACCACAGATGATTTCTGGTTTCTCCAGTCAACATGCCTGTGGTTTCTTACCTTCTTTTCAATAAAATAAACGTTCCTACTTTTGTTCTGTTGTGGGTTGTTATGGGTTGGAACTTACTCCCTGGCACCTAATAACAACAACACATTTTATAGAACGTATTAGTCTTTGTTGTTGAGAATAATATACACAGCAACGTATATTCCTGCATGTGCAGTTCAATGATATCAATTATATTCTTCAAGTTAATCACCCATACTTACCCTTTTTCTGAATTATTCCTCCTCTGTTGACATACACTCACTGACCTCTTATTTTTCTATTTGGTCTGCAGAGTTGCTGTTCTCATTCTGATCTCATCTACAGTGTATAGTTCTTAAAAGAGGACCGTGTTCAAGGTAGACATTCTTTACAAGCCAATTGAGACTGGAGCCCTAGTGGTGCTAGAGGTGAAGCACTGGGTTACTAACCACAAGGTTGGCTGTTCAAACACACTTGACATTGCTAGGTGCCATCCAGTCAGATGTGACTCATGGTGACCCTGGGTACAGCAGAATGAAACCCTGCCCAGCCCTGGGCCAGCCTTACAATTGTTCCTGTGCTTGAGCCCGTTGTTGCAGCCACTGTGTCCACCCATCCATTGTCAAGGTCCTTCCTCGTTTCTGTTCACCAAGTTTTTATTGGGGAAAATAGGTAGAAAAGCATAACATATGGATATTATATTTGATAGAATTATTTATCTCATCATAAGGAAATTTGTACTCCAAGAACATAGGTCTAAAGTATGAGTAACAAGAAAAAAAAAAGCCCCAAATCCTAATAATGTCCTTTTTAGATACTCTTCCTCTTTAAGGAAGAGTGTAAGTCAAAGACCCAGTCCATTTTAGAATGGTATTACAACCAAAATGAATCTGAACTTTCTTCACCTGAACAATTAGATCAGGTGCTTTAAATGTGTGTTTTCTTGCTATGTGTTTAAAAACCACTGCACCTGAAATTGGTAGCAGGTAACCCATACTCTCTGATAGCTCTGCTGGGTAAGTGTTGGACTGTTGACTACAGGGTGGGCAGTTCAAATCTACCAGCCATCTGAAGGAGAATGGTGAGGCTGTCGGCTGTCTGCTCCCATAAAGATTTACAAAGCCTTGGAAATCCTAGAGAAGATTACTATGAGGAGGATTCAGCTCAAAGGCAGTGGTTTAGCTCTAGTCTGGTTTTTGGAACCCATACTCTGAGTGGTGCAAACAGCTGAAGTCCACCCAGAAGTGGTTCAGAAAAAATGCTTCCAAAAGGCTCAACCATTGAAAACCCCGAGAAACACAGTTCCTTTCTGACATCCATGCAGCTGCAAAATTGACTCAGCAGTAACACATATAACCTGTACCCTGAAATTAGATTAGACAGTGGGGGCTTTTATGCACCTACAATTTCATAAAGATGTTCGATTTTCTCCTTGACAGATCAGCTAATTTTAACACATCTATCACACTTTTGTGTCACTCCCCACTAACCGCCCTTTAACATCAACCATATCTCCTCATCTTGCCCAGCCCTAATGTGATACATTACAAACTCATGTGTAAAATTCTCCATCAGTTTTCTCCTATTCCCACTGCCTGTCTTCAGAGGAATCACCAAAAATATAGCCACCTGTAACACAGCACAAAAGAAAATCGCTAAAAGCAAATTGAGTTTATATATAAGCAAAGCATGTGATTATTTTAAGTTTTAAAAAAAGGGCATTATGTCAATTGGCCTAAATTTCTTTTTTCTTTCTTTCTTTATTTACTAGATATACTTTGTTTAATCATTTATAAATGTACATATTGTATATACTAAAATGCTGCTCTTATATACCTTTTATTTTCAAGATCCCATTTTTTAAAAATACTTTTATTGGGGGCTTTTATATCTCATCACAATCCATACATTCATCCAGTGTGTCAAGCACATTTGCACATATACCGCCATCATCATTTTCAAAGCATTCTCTTCCCACTTGAGCCCCTGATATCAGCTCCCCATTTCTTTCCCCTCCCTCCCCAGCCCGCCCTCCCTTGATAAGATATAGATTGCTATTTTCATTCTTTTTTGTGCACAAGATTTTTTGTTTTGTTTTGTTCTTTCAAACTTGGTTCTTTCAAGTCAATGATAGAGTCTTTAGCCTTTAGAATATGTTCCATTGAATTACAGTTTTAATAAATATTTTTACAGGATTATTTAACCTAGTCTCTGGCAGTTCTGGGCTACCCCTATATTCCTGATAGGTTACATTTGAAAAGCAGGAAAAGTCAACTCATCCTTCCCCAGTCCCTGAGTGTTCACATTGAAAATGTAGGGGGTTTGGGGTGGGTGGGTTACTGGGTTGCTGTGCGTGGCCTATCCTTATAATTATACATGAATGTGATGAAGCAACACGAATCCAAATTGGTCACTTGAATAGCTTGAATGAATATATGGAATATAAAAAATCTGTAATTTGTATAATATCCACGCAGTAATTGAAATATTATTTTATCGTTTACTGAGTGCAATGTTTGAGACTAATTTAAAATTCATTCCCATATTAGTTTTCATATTGCCTTTTGGCATTTTCACTTGCTACAAATAGAAGAGGGCTAGAAAAATAAAACATAACTAAAAAACAAAACAGGTTTCTAAAATTCCCTGGCAAAACACATAGAACTATTCCTCACATGGGCAATGGTAAAGAAATCTTTGAAGAGACAAGTTAATATTTATCTTAAATATTCAAATTATGAAGTTTACATTTTATCTCCACTCTCTTACTTTCCTGCTATTCTTATGAGAAAACTAAATGACATAATATTTATGTACAATATTAATAAAATGTGAGGTCCATAGAGTTTGAGGACTTACTATTCTTTTTCTGATTGAAACTAGAAATTTATCATTCAATATTAATTATTATATTGTCCTATCTTTAAAGTTTAGCGTTGGAATCACTAGCTGCCATGTTAAGCATGATACTTCCTATAATATTTTTTCTTAGTAACAGCTTTAGACAGACAGGCAGTTTCTAATACAGCTGACGTACTGTTGCTTCATACGTGCTGATAAACTCTCATGTCCATTTATTTCCTTTCTCTTTCCCCTCCCTTATTTTCTTCCTTCCAATAAAAGTATAATTATCACTATATGGCAAATTAAAGAAACTAGCTCTAAAAGTTAAATGATGGACTTGCAATTTACTATGACTTATATTTGCAAAAAGTACATGATATGTAAGCTCAAGAAATCCTTAACCCAGCAGACATTGGTTATCTAGACCATAAATGAGAAAAGTGCTAAAAAATCAACTTCATTATAGCGATGAACAAATAATGATTCCCAAAATAGAGCTTATATCCTGAAAGTTTAACCAAAGAGACTAATACTATTTAATTAACTAGACGCTTTTTAAGTGAAAGCAAAAATGATAAGGAAAAATGACTATGGAAGAAACATGTATGCAGAATTTATTTCACAGAACACCTGTCGTATCCTCTGTCTTCACTGTTCAGTCTTATTTGGTCACTTGTTAATACAATTTAATAATTCACCTTCTATTGCCCTATCTGGAATGAGGAAGTATAAATCTGTGTGTTTGTCCATTGCTGAACTGAAATCCTACAAGTGATGTGATGCTCTGCATCACAAATTAGTCATGTTAATCATGAAGATATAGTATCTACATTCATGACTTCATGAAGTTGGTTGTGGAGGTCATGTATATGAAAGATGGCCTGTGTATGAATTCAATGAAATACTTCATATCTTGCTAAAAGTAACCATGACTTTCCATCCCCTCATATGCATGTGAAAGTTGGACACTGGATCAAGAGGACTGCAGAGGAATCAATGCATCTGAGTTAGGGTGCTGGTGAAGAATACTCAATGTGCTACGGACGGCCAGAAGAACCAACAAATCTCTCTTGGAAGTAGAACAGCCAGAAGGCCTCTCAGAAGCATGTACTTCGGGCATAGTTATCAGGAGATCCCAGTTCCTGACAAAGGACACCAGGCTTGGTAAAGCAGAGAGGCAGTTAAGAAAAGGAAGACCACAGCAATGTGGATTGACACCGTGGCTGCAACAGGGGCCTCAAACATCCTCATTGTGAAGGGGCATAGGGTTGGGCAGTGTCTCATTCTATGGTACAGCGATAGGGGTTATGTGTCGGAGCTGACTGGACGACACATAACAAAAACATATGGCGACAAATGCTCTTATGTATCTGTCTTTGAAACAGTAAACCCGTGGGGCTTCAGGGCTTTTAGCAAGTTGTTTTCCAGTGACTAGCATAATGATTGAGCTCCTTCTTCCTTGATCAGAGGAGGGGAATTAGATCTATCACGCCTGCCACATGTCTCTTGTGATATGAAATTATATTCGATTGCTAGAGATTTAATTTGAAGGACCAAAAGTGACCCTCTGCTGTGTATCTGCGTTGTCCTTAGTTATGTACAATATTATTGATGTAGACACTAACCCTCTGACCTGCTAGGCCTCCTCCACCCTAATCCTTTGTTTATCTTTATAAATGGATTGTTTTGAGAGTTTTATTTGAACTAATAAACCTTTCACATAGTGGGAAAATGGGGTTATTATAATTTCATTAGCAAGTCTGCGACTAGCGGACTGTATGGAATTGGGGGGAGGCTGCAATATCTGGTAATGTAGAGTTATTGAAGAGCTGTATACTTTGTTTCTGATTTATAATAATAGCAGTCTGTTAGTTGTAGACTTCAGAATATTCCTGGAAGTTAAACACAAAGCAGTAATTTACAAAAGAAAGATTTAGGGTTCCTAACATTTCCAGTTTGGGAAAGGTGGTTGCCAATGTTAAATCCACCCAGGCATCATGTATTCCCGATGATGTTAAGTCACCAGTATAGGTTTGAGGTGCATCCAAGTCAATTATTGGAGAAAATTATATGTATGACCAACTGTCGTGCTTGCATTCCTCCTCTGTTCCTAGCAGTGTTTATTGACCATTTCCTGTATTATTCATTAGCCCGGATCTTTGGAGTTTCGGTGTGAATAAAGTGCCTCCGGTGAGGTTTTGCTTGTGTTTCCATTCCCACCAAAAGACAAGATTTGCCACGCTTTTCTATGTATTGACGTTGTCTTGTGAGAAAAATGTCTATAGTGTGTGTTTTTTAATTGATTTCCTTTTCATTCCTTGGTTTTCTATGGGAAAGTCTGTTTTTCTCATACTGTCTATATGTAGCCTTTCATTGACAGAAGCTGTCTTTCAACCACCCTGCTCGACAACACCTCCCCCTTCACTGGGAACCCTGATGGCACAATAGGGTAGAGTGGGGCTGTTAACTCCAAGCTCAGCAGGTCAAAACCACCAGCTGCTCTTTAGGAGAAAGATGAGGTTTTTCTATTCCCATCATGATTTACAGTCTTGGGAATCCACAGCAACTATTTTATTCTCACCTGTAGGCTGGCTATGAGTCTGAATCAACCTGAAGTGAATAAGTTTTGTGGTTTATTCAAAACAAAATTATAGTCTATGGCCATACCACCCTGAACACACCTGATCTCATCAAAACAAAATTACATATATATATATGAAAACATTATTGAATATGCCATGCCCAGCTTTAACTATTAAATACCAGAGGACATAAAGATTTAATACATGCTCAGTCCCCACTAGGGTTTCAGCAATTCCTCTTTGTTACATTACCCTTGATCGTGGTGGGACAGGAGGAAAGTCAAGGGAAATAGAGGAAAGAGATGGGAGGCAAAGGGCATTTATAGAGGTTTAGATAAAGACATGTACATATGCAAATATATTTATATATGAAGATGGGGAAATATATCTATGTGCCTATATTTATAAGTTTAGTATTAAGGTAGGTGAAGGACATTGGGCCTCCACTCAAGTACTCCCTCAATGCAAGAATACTTTCTTCTA
>NW_022111368.1:6652457-6692196 GCF_000313985.2 Echinops telfairi
TTTTGGTGACTCATACTATTTCTAGCTCTCCACTCTATAATCTTTAATTATATCCCTAACCCTTAATGACCTTTTGTTTCTTTGTGTATGATATTCTTATGGCATCCAACAATACATCTGGTCTTTGGCCATATTGTTCAATGTGTCAAATCTGTTCTTGACCTAGTCTCTAAATTCAGGTGGAATATACAGGAGGTTTGCTTTTGAATTTCATGAACTTGTGTTAATTTTTTCAGGTTTATCCCAAAGGTACATGTAAGCAAGTGACAGTACAATTCCATAATTGTTGGTTTGGGCTGGTAATATTGAGCTGCTCTGTCATCTTGTCCCACAGACATAACCATTTTAATCCTTGTGCATTCCATCTAATGTGGTTCTTTTATACAGTTTTAGTTTGTATTGTAAATAAAAGATATTTATAATTAAGAAGTCACTGATCTTGTAAAAGTCTCTCATGAGATCTTCAAGTTTCTGCTATCACCATGGCCATAGTTTCAACTACTGATTCTTCCTCTTTGCTTCCAACTTTTATGTTTTGATCTTTAATAATTACCAATACAGTACATATTAATTTTATGTTTGGTTCATTTCACAATGAAGAAGGTGATAGAATTCTTCAATTGCTTCATGCGTGGTTTTTGTAGTTGACAAGTAAATTTGTATAATTATTATATCTAATTGATCTTCCTCATCGGTGTATGGATACCATCTTATCAAAGATAACATTGTGTTTCATTATTGACTTTGAAGTGTTCTTTTTGATGATGAATCTGATGCCGTTCCTCTTGGGTTTGTCCTCTCTAGCATAGTAAACTATATGATTATCAATTTCAATGTTGCCAGAAAGCCATTTCAGCTCAGTCATACCTAGAACAGTGAACATTGTAGGGTCCGTTTCATTTTGACAAGTTCTAATGTTCCCAGATTCACATTCTGCACATTCCATGTTCTGATGATTAGTGGATGTTCAAAGTTCGTTTTTCTGTTCATTTTTTCTTTCTTTCTTTTTTTGCTTTCACTCTGAGTCAGGCCATATCAGCAAACGAAGGTCCCCAAACCTTTGCTCCCCCATGTCATTATGATTGACTCTACTGTAAGGAGGCAGCTCTTTTTCCATCAGGTTTTGATTGTCTTCTGGTCTGAAGGGCTCATCCCCTGGCTCTGTAACAGAAAGTCTTCTACTGCTATCCAGGAAGGTTTCAAATGGCTAGCCACTCAGAAGTGGAGTTCTAGCCTAACTTAATAAAGATTGTAGGGCAGTTGTACACTTCCATGTGGGTTGCTATCAATTGGAATCGACTTGATTCCAGTTAACAACTGCAAATTCAACTAGGCACACAACTCTGTCAAACAAACCTACCACGTTTCCACCGTCAGTTCCCTATCTATCCTAGACTACCTGCCGTCATGGACGTCCGTGACTCCTGCAGTAGGTTCCTCTGGGGTCTCTTTCCGTATACTGGGGGTTGCTCCAGTCATCTTCCCAGTCCAGCTGAATTTTTGAAATACCAAGATGGCTCCACTAACACTCTACAGGGGTCCCTGAATATTAGATTCTGACAACCTTAGCCTGGATTTTACATGATTTTGTTGTCCATTTCCTGTTCCTTTGATTTCCCATCACTCTCTCTCTTTTTTTCTCTATATTTATCATGTCTTGAACTTGAATGATACAGTTTCTGCTCAAAAGTTTGGATTATGTCCAGTGTCCTCTAAGAATATGATCTCCCCACTAGCTCCCCACCTCTTCCACCAGCGAATGCCTACTCATCCTCAAGTTTCCCCCGAAAGCTCCTTCCTCAGGACGTCCTTCTCTGACTCCGTGGGTTAAGTTAGGATTTGCTCCCATTGCATCATTAATTTCTTAGTTACATCTAGCATATTTTAATTGCTTATTTAATATCTAACATTTCTGCTGCCCTCTGAGGTTGTAGGTCCCATCTCTGGCTTCTTCCTGGCTAGCTCTCCTAGCTCAGATGCAGTGCACAGGTAGAAATGAGCTGAAAGGGTAGAAGCTAATTATTAAGGGCTAGAATGACTTTGATGTCCCGCTTCCAGTGATACATTATTACATGCAAGAATTTCTGATAGCACTATTGTCAATGCCTGATAATTCTCCTTTTTGTTCAGAGATACAAGTATGTTTGTGTGTGTCTTGAGAATTTGGAGCGCAGGAAGAAGCAGCACAATCTTAATAGACAGAAACAATCTTAGGGATTCAGAGTTCTAGAGTTGACCATTCAACATCTTCTGATGCAGCTTGTAAACATTTGACTAACATGGTACCCATGAATTGTACTGCCTTAACTCTCATGCTTGGGAGTTTGGTAGTAACAGCTTCAAGTTCAAGAACACACAAACTATAAAAGTAAGTAACCAGTCGCTATGTCAACTGCTACTCGTGGTGATCCTATGTGTGGCAGAGCAGAATTGGGCTCCACTGGTTTCAGTGGCTGACATTGTGGAGCCGGATCACCAGGCTAGTCTTCAGAAGCACCTCTGGATGGACTCCCACCTCCACAGTTTCACTTAGCAGTGAGCACATGAACTCTACACCATTCAGGGACCCCTACGACAAAAAGGAATCAATATGCCATGAAGGTTTTAAACTTTAATAACTTCATGGATTCAAACATGAGGTCTAGCACACATAGAGAGTTTGAGTGATTTACATGACTTAAATGTTTTTAATATGCCATACCATAGAGAAATTTTCCATGAAAATGCTGATATTTCTTACAGTATTATTCTTTAGAAAAACGCACATAAAGAACAAATGACCAAATTGCTAACCTAGATATTTTTAGTTTAGCTGATTTATTAAGAACAGAGAGCGAATAAGTTACAGCTGTTATTGAATACATATAATGAGATAGAAATAGGTTTCTCTAAGAAATTCCGTAACTTGATTGACAGGGCGTTCTTAGTATCAGAGTTAAGACGCACGTAAGGATGTATGTAGGTAAGGCAATTATGGCTGACAAGATGGAGGTATGGGCCGGGCAGCCATCTGTCAGGTCTGATGCGAGGATCATTTGTCTATCTCAAGATATGATACATGGTATATGAGCAGCTCTTGAACTCCAAAAATCCAGTTTTTCTTGCAGGTGAGGTACAGAGAAATGAAGAAGAAGGAAGGAGAACATTTCTATGTAAGTGGGCAAGAGTTGGAAAAGCAAAAGGTGAATGAGAAAGGCTTAAAGAGACAGAGATGCGATTGCCCACAGGAGAAATACCTGAGTCAGCAGTGTTGAAATAAGATAAAAAGAAATCCACCTTGCAGTAAACAGAGTATGTAATGAAAGAAGTTGGTTGTCAACTGTCACTCACTAGTTCTACCTTTGATGACTTATTTAAGGAGAAAGAAAGGTCCAAAATTGATCAATACATGCTTTATTTTTTATTAATAAATCATTTTATCGGGGCCTCTTATAGCTGCTATAACAATCCATACATCATGCATGTTTGTACATATGTTGCCCAAACATATTTGTACATATGTTTCCATCATCATTTGCAAAATATTTTCTTTCTGCTTGAGTCCTTAGTATTAACTTCTCTTTTATCCCTCCTTCCACCACCATCCCACCCTCGTAGACCCGATAAATTATAAATTATTATTTTCATATCTTACACCATTTTCTCTCTCCTTTTACCCATGTTTCTGTCTCCCTTCACCCCCACCCCTCCCTTTTTCCCATCCCCTCCTCTCCCATGTCCCCCTGGAGCCATCAGCCTGTTATTTTCTGCTCGGGGTTCGTTATGCTGCCTATCTTAATGGATAGACATGAGAAAAAGAAAAGGAAGAAAGCCTATAAATAGTTCCAGGTCTGTCTGCTGACCCTTAATAAGGTTTTCCAATCAGATCTGGTGAAGTGCCCTGCCCTGCCCTGCCCATCAATTCCCAAGTCCATTGGGGGATTAGTCGGGGACTTCATTGCTTTGCACCCCTTCCTGCTCTGTTGTGCTCCCTTCTTGTTTCACTCTGGTTTTACCAGGTCAGACTGGGCATAATACCTACACTGTGTCTCCAGTGCTGCCCCTCATAGCACTGTGGGTCAGTGAGGGAGAGACTTGTCCCATGGTGGGGCCAGCCCCACCATCCTCTCGGTGCATTGGCTTCTCCAAGCAGGAATGTCATCCTTAAAGCTTGGTGGGCCAGGATGTGGTCTTCTCCCTCTCCCTCGCCCCTCTCCCCTCTCCATTCTCCTCTCCGCCCTCTGTTCCTGTCTGGGCAGTTCCGCCACTCTCCCTGGACTGTATCTTCAGTGCTGTCTCTGTAGTGCATTCTTCTGCAGAGGGGCTCAATGTAGCTGGGATAGTGCCTGCCCCCCAACCCCCCAGGCTCCCCGCAGACCTTTCCGCTAGTTCCCTGTTTCCTGCTGCCATGTTGCCCTCGAGGCTTGGTCCCCCAAATTGAGGTCTGGTCCCTTTCTCCCTTTCCTGTGGAGATCTGAACAATACCCTTCCCATGGGTGTGTTAGTGCCCTGTTCCTCCACTATCCACGTCCTCTCCCGCTACCCCACCCCACCCCCACCTTTTTCCCTGTTTTTAATTTGGCTGCCATAGCCATCCCTGTGTTGGGTCTGACCCCTGCCAGAGTACCTGGACCTCGTCCCAGGAACTGATGCATTTGGTGGCTTTCCCCCTATGCCCTAGTGCTTACTTCAGTGGACTCGTGTTGTACTTGAAATTTTGTGCTTGGCTTACTTCACTTAACATAATTTCCCCCAACTCTTCCCATGAGAAGATGTGCTTCATGAGCTCATCACTGCTTTTTAGGGATGTGTAGTACTTCATTGTATGTATATACCAGAGTTTTTTAATCCATTCGTTGGTTGGTGGAAATTAGGTTGTTTCCAATTCTTTGCAATTTTGAACTGTGCTGTGATGAACATTGGAGCATGGATTTGTGGCCATGGTTCTGTTTCTTACTTCTTCTGGGTATATGCCCAGTAGTGGGATTGCTGGGTCATATGGTAGCTCAATTTCCATTTATTTTGGTATCACCAGATCGATTTCCATAGTGGCTGTGCATACCTACAGAACCACCAGCAGTGGATGAGGGTTCCTATCTCACCACAGCCCCCTCTAGCACTTGTTGCTTTCTGATTTTTTGAATTGGGCTATTTTTTGAATTAGGTGGTATTTCATTGTTGTTTTAATCTGCATTCCCTTAATGCTTAATGATTGGAACATTTCCTCATATGTTTGTTGGCCACTTAGATTTCCACCTTCTTTAATGGAGGTTGACTAGAGAAACAATTCATAGACATTTATATGTCTGTTAAAAAGAGTTTTATACCAAGAAACAATTGTATATTGAGAAAATATCCTAGCCCAGTCTAGATCAAGTCTATAAGTCCAATATTAGCCCATACGTCCAATACTAGTCCATAAATTCCTCTTTAGACTCATGCAGCATATCCAATGATGCTGAATGAAGGAAGATCATAGGCCAGTGAGTAGAAAATCTTGTGGATCCAGTGGCAGTGGATGCATCTCAACACTGGCATGGGTCTTCTTCCACTCTCTGTGTGTCACAACAGCAAGATAGGGAAGGCAGAGAGAGTGGGTCTGGCTTCAGTGAGCTATTTGTCTCCATCACACGTCCAAATGAGGTCATCAAACTGCCACCTTATTGACAAACTAGACTCCACTCCTTTGCTCAAGGTGACAGGAGATTATGTAACTGCCATACAGCCTTGGTGAAACTTCTATTTGGGTCTTTTGCCCATCTTCTCGATGGGATATTTGTTTTTTGTTTTTCTTATTGTAGGTTAGCAGAGTATTGTAGATTTTAGTTATAAGGTCTTTTTCTGATGTGTCATTGCAAAGGTTGTTTTCCCAGTCTGTGGGTTTGCTTATTGAGTAATAAGCAAACCCTGGTGAAGTTTTTCAATGTGCACAGGTTTCATCTTCAGTATATCGCACTTGCCTCTTTGTGCCTCCTCCAAATACATGTTTATTTTGTGCATGGCTGAACCAATAAGAAAGTTCCTGGTAAGATGGTCTCAACTCCAGAGTATCAGTACATTCTACAATCGTGACTTTCTACCGTGTAGGGATAAAACCAATTAAATCAAAAAATTTAAAACATCAACTGTCCCTTAATTATTCTGTTTAAAACATTGTATCTTAAAACCGTACTGGGCAAGGGAACGGAACCAGTGCCCACACCCTAAATACCTGGATTGTGGAAAACTTTGGGTGAGAGAGGTAGCTCAAAATCTACTTACAGAGTCACAATATGAGATGAGCCCCCAGGGCTCTCCAATACACCTGGGCTAGAAAAGGCAAGAGCCCCCAAATCAGATGGTGAGCATTGTAAAGAGGGTTTTAGCAACTGCACTCGGGCCGTACTGTAACATCTTGTGATTTTTATCTCCCTATGGACCCAATGTGAACTAATTCTAAATGCTTGATATGCTCCACTTTCTGTTCGACTGAGGGCTGTATCAGTTTTGTATGGCCACTGTTAAGGGAGCTTTGCTTGGTGCCTGCCCTCGTCTTCTATCATTATCTGGATAGGGAAACTGGGATTGACGGAAATCCAAAGATAGTAACGGGATTGATGGTTACCTGGGGACACAGAGGTGGGGGGGATCAATATGAGTGTATAAAAGGAAGGGGGAAATGTTTCCAGGTTGATTATGATTATGAATGCACAGCCCTTCTTGATATGATTGAAACATTGAACTGTATATGGTAATTATAACTCAATAAAAACAGAAAAATTGAAAATGGGCAAAAACATAGAGACAAAAATTTATCAGTAACTACCAGGTCTGAAGGGATGGGAGGGCTGGGGAATTATCACTTAATGGGTATTGAGTTTCTATTTAGAGTGGTGAAAAATCTACTAGTTAATAGCAGTGAAGGGTGCACAGCATGGTAAATGGAATGTCATTGATTCATACACTTAAAATGGTTAAAATGGCAAACGTCCTGCATACTTTACTACAATAAACATTTTTAAATTGTGCCTTGAGATTATGGTTGTACCTATATTCAGTGTCTGCACCAGGCTTTTTTTTTTGGCAGTGAACATCCAAAATGTTTTCATAACAGGACGGGATCTGGGGTTAGTTTTTGTAGCCTCGGCTGGCACGTCGGCCTCTGGCTCGCTCGAACTTCCGGCCTTTGGAGCGAATGTAAGGTTTGGTGTGACTGTGGGGTGTTCCTGGTGCCTTGCCGAAATGCCTGTACAACTCACGGCCCTTGCATGGACCAGACAGCAGGACAGAGCCACAGCCCTTGGGGGAGTCCAGGGCTAGCTGGTCAAAGGTGAGGATCTTGCCCCCAGCCTTGAGGATGTGGCTCCGGGCCGGCTGCTCAGTCGCAGGGCGCACACCTTCAGCTTGGGCTCCTCTTGCACCCGCACATCATCCGGTATGGTCCCCACGACCACAGCTGTCTTGTTTTCTCGGCCCGGAAGCTTCATCTTCCGGATCATCCGAGAGAGCGACAGGGGCGGCCAGTTGGTGCGGCTCATGAACAGACTCTTCAGCACAACCTGGCTGAAGGTAGAGTTGGTCCGCCGGGCCAGAAACCTGTACAGCTTGACCAGCAGGCGCAGGTAAATGTACTGACTCTTGGGTTCCTTGCGACGAATCTTTCGGTCCTTGTGGCAGATGGCAGCTTCCATGATGGCGCCTCCTGCTCAGTCGGGTCCGGAAAGTGCACCAGGCTTTCTTATGGTCCTTGAGTCAATTCTGACTCCTAGTGATGCTACCAGACAGGGTAGCCCTGACCCTGTGAGTTTCTGAGACTGCACTTCTTGATGGGGGTACAAAGCTTCATCCTCCTTCGAAGAGCAGCTGGTGGTTTCAAACTGTAACCCACTGCGCTCGCACAGCTCCTGAACGATGCTGGGGCCCAGCCAAATGTAAACTCCACCTATCTCCCCCATCGGTAGCAGTCAGTGGCGTCAAATCCATCTTGCAGCAATTTGCAACAATCAAGAGTATGACCAAAATGACGAAATCAGTCAAGCTGCAGTCCAATTTCATGCCAAGGGACAGAGTCCTGATGTCATTTGCACTGGCAATTAAATCTGGCATAAACCATATTTCACATTTTATCATGTTGAACCGCTAAATGCCGCTTATTCCAACACAGCTTCATGAGAATATAAGCATCGAAAGGTTGGGCATTTAGAATAAATAAGAAAAGGGCACTGGACCAGTACAGGTTGTTATTTTAAATGCTTTAGTCTCACTGGTCAGGGATTATCTAAAGACTGACCCAGCTATATTTGTGAAAGCCTTTATGAGTGCTTAAAAAAAGGCTATCATACAATTATTGTTTTTTATTATCTTTGAAACTATTGAGTTCTTTTCTCCCCCCCACCCCCCCAAAAGATATTAAATCCTTTAAAACAACAACAAGAACAACTCTCTAATCTCTCTGCCATGAACTTGATTGAAACAGCGACTGGATGGGGAGGGTGGAACTGCACCAGTGGGTCTTCAAGGCAGTAACTCTGCACAGGAGCAGGGCTAGCCATGAACGAGGTGCTCTCGTTGACTACTTCAGCAAATCCCTTGGTCCTCATTTACTCCTGAAGTTACCAACCACGGGTGCATTTTACTAGTGACATTGGATTCTCATGTTCATACCTGTCCAAGTCCATTGCTTTTGCTCAGTTGGGTGGTTACTTTATTTTCTTCTTGTTCCCATTGTTTACATCACGGCCTTCTATCCCCTTATCTTTCCCTAAAGTAAAATCTGCCGCATTCAGGAAAACACTGAAGCACTTGCTATCGTTTTTTTTTTACCTAGTTAGCCTTTGCCCACTACCCAATCTACGTGACAAAGGTGGAAACAGACAAGTTACCATTTACTTTCTGCTCCAATCCTTCTGTGGCTGCTGTCAACTGCCTTTTCGGGAATAATTAAATCATAGACTATATCAAGCACAGCCCAATGCCTGACTGCCATACATAAATGACTCTTGTATGACTATTCTTTTCTCTCTTTTTTTAATCTAGATAACTTCTTTGTTATGTTACTTTTGTCTTGTTCTTCAAACTCTATTATCCTATGGAATAGACATTTTCAACCCAAAGGTGACTTTGCCACCATCTCTCCAGGGCACATTTGGCAATGTCCAAAGACATTTTGGGTGGGGAAAACTGGATAAGGGAGCATGCTACTGGTATGACATCAGGGAGGAGGGATGCTGTAAGCATCCGACAATGAATACACAAGATAGCCCACTCCAATGGAGAAGATTAGGGTATAAAAGTCAAGAATGCCAAGGTTGGGATATCAATATTTTGTGCCTCAACTTAAATGTTTCTTTGTTGCATAATTTCATTGGATTTTTTAAATACTTGGTATCCACCAAGAAAAAACACCCACCTCTAAGCTAATTCAACTTCCACTTCCTTCTTGTTTCCTTGCCTTCCACCTCCTAAGAAATTTCAAATTTCTGCCATCTTAGCCACTTTCAATCATGTTACTGGCTTTAGCTACTATTAAGTCCTTTTTGATTCAGAGCAATTCTCTATAACAGGGTAGAACTTCCCCCACTGAGTTTCTAGCCTATATATTTTATGAAAGAAGATCTCCCTGAACCAAACTCACTGCCATCAAGTTGATTCTAACTGTAGTGACTCTATAGTGCAGAATAGAAATGATCCTTTAAGTTGCTGTGGCTTTTCCATTTTTATGCTGCAGGGACTAATTTCAATTTCCCTTCGCCCACACACATACACAGAGAATGATAGCCCTGCATTTATAATCCTCATAGTTTTCATTGCAATATTTCTCAATCATTACTACTTCTTCATATGCTCGGTGGCGAGTGCCTAGAATTATCGACCATTACTGATTTCTTGGTTAGGTAGTACCACCACTGGGCAGAAATTGCACCAATGAACACCAATAAATTCCTTAATACGGAACCATGTATTTATGCCCTATTCACCTTTTAAAGACATCGGACATGGTTGGTCTCTTTTTTATTTAAGATAAATAAGTTATTTATTAGATTTTGTTGATACTGAATTGCTTTGTTTCATTTTTAACTTCTTCCTCCCTTTGGCTTTATTAACTTTTCTTTCTCTTTCTCATAAAGATGGTTAGTTCCTTAAGCTAATTCCTCTTTTAATTTGTCCATATATTCACTTCCCTAGCAATATTCCACACAAACAGAATCTCTCAATTAGGCTATTGTGAGAAAGTGCCACTTTTACTTGATTGTGAACTAAAATTCAACATATTGATCCTAAATTTAGTATTTCTTATATATCCCTATTTCTATTAGTGGCACCGCCATCCTCGCAATCTCCAACTATAAACTCTTTTATCATTTCTCACCTCAGATTTAGTCAGGCTGCTCTAGGGAAGCAAAAGCAATGATACTTATATATGTCCACGTAGAAAAAGTGGTCTGTATCAAAGAAATGGCTCACACAGTTGGGTAAAACAAACAAGTTCCAAATCTGGCCAAGTTTCGAATGTGTGGGTCAGATGTTAAGCTGGAGACTTCTTCTGGCTCATAGCTGCAGAGGTTGATGAACCCAACATTGGCAGGAAGATGACAAGCATGTGGCTGCAAAGGTCCATGAATTCATGGTTGGCAGGTAAGAGGGCAGGCCACTGATGACTCCTACGTCATTACTCAAGTGCAGAGAACTGGTGGTCAGTGAGCCAGATGTAGAGCCTAGACCTTGAAAAAGACAAAGAATCTTTTCTATAGCATCCACTTGTATTGGAAGGAGACCACACCCTAGAGGATCTCATTGTCGAGGTTATTACATTATGTTGTAGCTCATCATGGAGGATTAATAGGTCTGAACTGCTGAACTAAGACTCTGGGCCCAGCCAAGTTGACACAAACGCTTATCTGTCACAACTGCTTTCTCGGCTTATTCCTTAGAGCCAAGCCATTATCAGCCCTTGTTCATTCTATCCCTTCTTTCTGTTTCTAATATGTCTCATGAGCATCATTTTCTTTTCAATCTCAGTGAAGTTCTATAGCCCAGATCTTATTACTTCATGAGTAATAAGTTGGAGATTGTGAGAATGGCGGTGCCACTAATAGAAGTTAAGCCTTCTTAACTACCTTCTTTGCTATCATTTCTTCCTCCAATATATTTTTTCACAAGGTTGTAGAATTAATATTTTATAGGATTGCTTTATATACCATATTTCTTGTCATGGATCAGTAGCGATGAGATGGATTAAATAGGACAGAGCTAAGGCAAGATTCCAAATAGAGACAGAACATTCAATTAGGCCTAAGCACCTGAGTACAGAAGCAGGATCAAGATTTGACTTTTCAAGCAACAGTTACTTGGAAATGTAAGTCTGAGAAGTTCATTGGTAACCAAAAAAACTGTCTGCAGTTGCTAAAGGATGTGTGGAAAGTGCATCTCATTAGGATCAAGCAAATGTCCACAGCTGTTGTTGGAAATCAGGATGGTCAAAGCAAGTATCTGGTTGACTGTGTATGACTCAGCAAGTTCAATCAGGTGGACAGTGAGCTATGGAAAGAGACAGTACACACTGAAGTTGAAGTTGTGGAAGCTTTCAGATGTGGCAGAAAGTTGGAGAGGGGTGGGGGGAATGCTAAGCTACAAGAAGCGTCGTCTGAATGTCACTATGTACAATGCATTTCCGGAGTGTGCTTGAAAGCCTTAAGACAGGATTTGGAGCAAGAGTGGATGGTGAGCAGATGAAATACAGTGAACCCTCACCACTTCGCGATTCGACTTCCACGGCTTCACTCTATCGCGGTTTTGGCGTAACAGCACCCACTGCCTACACCGGCTCCTTCAGAGGAAAAAGACGGTGACCCACCTGTAGAGTACATCCCTTAAGTCATTTCATAGGCTATTGATTACAGCATTTGTAAGAACTATGTATAATAATACTGTATGTGAAATATGTAATACTGTAAACTGATGCCATAAATAATATAATAAATAATAAATGATAATTGTAACGTCCAAAATGTTTTACTGTATTTTCCCTTTTTCGTTTAATAAATTGGGTAATACGAGTGTAATGGTGACTAAAGGGTGTTTTTTCATGTCCTCTATGCTCTAACTACGAAAATATTTGATTTACAAATAAGGAATCCTACTTTGCGGAATTTCATTTATCACAGTAGGGTCTAGAACCGATTAACCGCGATAAACGAGGGTTCACTGTACTGAATTAGGACTTCTTCCATTTTACCTGCTTGAAACCAGAGTGATTCTAAGAGTTGGTCATTAAACATTGCCATTATTCTCAACGAGGTGGGAAAGCATAAAACCACTAAAAATACTGCCCCATATACACTTCCTGTAGGATAATACACAAAATCCCTTTTCATTTTAAACAGAGCTTGTAGGAAGATGCAGATCCCTTAATTTTCTAATCTAGGCTTCCATCTTTCATTTAGAGTCCATGTTTTAACAGAGCCCTAATGACTTAGTGGCTACTCATAGGACTTCTATCCACAAGGTCAGCAATTTGAAACCACTAGCCACTCTTGGGAAGAAAGATTGGGTTTTCTACCACCATTAATAGTTACAGTCTCTGAAACTCAGAGGAAGAGCTGTACACTGTCCTGTGGGGTCACCTTCATAGGCATACGCCTGATGGCAGTTACTTTGGGGGGTTTGTTTGCTTGTTTGTGTGTGTGTGTTGTCATTAGTTGTTGTTGAGTCTGATTTTACTGCTGGAAATTTTATGGATAATAGAATGAAATGTTACCCAATTCTGGGTTATTTTCTTGATTGTTGATATGTTTGGGTCCGTTCTTGTAGCGATCATGTAAATCAATCTCATTGAAGACCCTCCTCATTTTTCATGAGTCTCTAAATTTAGTTTTCATGATACTTTTTCCTATCTATTAGTCTTTCCTGATCATGTGTCCAAAGTAAGTCAAAGTCTTATCAACCATGTTTTGAAGGAGCAGTCTCCTGACCTCTCCTCTCAGACGGATCTGTTCTTCTGGCAATCCACAGTACATTCAGCGTTACTGGCCACTTCACAGTTTGCAGCAATTTTTCTGTCTTCCTTTCTCATGCTCCAGTTTTTCATGCATATGAGGCCATTGAAAAGACTGGTGGCTTGAGCTCAGCGCATTTTAATCCCTGAAATGACATTGGTTGCTTTTTAACCCTTTAAAGAGGTATTTTGCAGCATATGTTACGAATAACGTATGTTATTTGGTTTCTCAATTGCTGCCTGGATGTGGCTGGTTGATCCACATAGACTGATATCACGAAAACTTCAATGCCTTCGCCATTTGGTGTGAGGTTTCTGTAGTAGTCAAATCGTGAAGATTTCTGCTTTCTTCACAGAGACGCATAACACAATGACTTTCATAAGTTAAAGCTTCAAACTCTCTAAACCCACAAATAGGTTTTAAGCATTTCTATACTCTTTAGACCAGCCCCAATCCTGCCGGGCATTAAAACCTATCACTATCATTATACCTTTCCCTTTGTGTGGCCTTTCTTGAACAAGCTTTGCCCATTATGTTTCTGTTAGCTGAACCCCCATCACAGCTATTGTCTGAATAATTTATTTATCAGTTAACTATGCACGTATTGCATTAAAATAATTACCTCTGTCTCTGTGGTTTTGAGCTTACCTTTAACTTCTTATGTGAGTAAGTCTATTCCCCAATTGGAATCAAAGGTCTTTGAAACCTGGAACCGCAGCTGACTTTTGCCTATTTGCTCCAGCTCTGTAACTAGACTTCCTCACACGGGGAAGTGCTAAATATCCGTTGTTTTGATTTCATTGTCACCATCTCCTTTAAAAGCTCTGAGGCCAAAGGACAGATTTTTTTCCCGATCTGTGTTCATGGTTTTGTCGTGCATTTTGTCAGAGTTGCTCGCATTTACATTCCTTTTCCAAGGACAGCGTTTACCATAGTAACAGACTCTTTCCTGGTGATGCTCAAGCCTCAGTGATAAGCACAGAGGCAGATGTCTTGGACTAAGTTAAAATGCATACACTGACAATTAAAAAGGCAATATGTTGGCAAAATATACCAAACGATTATTTTTCTTTTGTTTATCCTCTGGGTCTTTATTTAACAGTCTTTTCTGAAAGATAAATATTGTGGTTTCTTTCTTGTGTATTTCAAATTGCTAGAGGTTCCATGATTTCGCTATACACGTTTGTTTGTTTGTTTTTGCTGTTGTTTTATTTTAAAAGCCAGTACGATGGCTTAGGACATTTGCATCTATTATGTCTGGCAAGAGTAGCCTACTCTCTCCTTTTTAGCCTTTGCATTGAAAGCCAAAATAAAAGGAGTCCTGGGGAAAAGAAAGTCATAAGACTGAAGACAGATTAAAGCCACATTTCTATCTTCATCAACTGCTGAGTTAGAGGTAGGCTTATACGGCTTTGACTTCCCAAACTCTCAAGAGACTTGATAATTGTTGAATAGTGTATGTGTCCAGGTAAGCTAGCTGTCAATCACAGAGCTCCTTGAAAGAGAGTCAAAGAAGATGACCCTGATCTCTCTTGACCTGTCAACCCTGAGATCTTCCTTATTGTGCCGAAGTTTATGTTCCTCGAAACAGTGTGTGGTCTGATTGATTCCACTACCTGCCTTACCCTCCTTGGTGAGTAGCAGAACCAGGCAATGAAGACACCGGAGGAAGCAGAGCTCATCAAAGTGATCGTTCGCGCACTGACATTCCAAGGTCAGACAAGCTAAGTAGCAATCATTGTCCCTCCAGAAAGTGTGACTTTCAAAGGCTCAGCTTCCTGCGGGGACTTAATTATAGCAGGCAGACCAAGTTCCTGTTTGCTTTTTAAAATAAGTTGAGCCTCCTGTTAGTGGAGAAAAACAAGAACATATTGACAGATTGATTTCTTTTCATATACTGATTTCCATCCTAGGCAAAAAGTCTGTGCTGTTCAGAAGCAGAGAAAACACATGGTACCAATTTGCCATACTTCATGTTCATATCCCCCCACCCCCGTGCCCATGTCCCATTCAAAGAGAATGCATACTGCGGCCAAGGGGGAGGAGCTAGGGCTGGAGTCTCACATTTCCCCTCCACTTCCGTTTGTGTTTTTCATACTGCCATCTAATTTTACTTGATTTTTAGATTGTTGAATAAATGTGCATTTTTCTATCGTTTTCCATGAATCTTTCATTTTTGTCGTGTCACCGCTTTTATGAACGCTTAAAGTTTGTTCGTGGGGTACATCATTTTCCCAGAGCTCTTTGTGACAAATCAGCCAGTGTGTTTGTACCATTAAGGTTCAAGTTCCAGGTGTCTATTGATGGTTGTTCGGTGCCATCGAGTCGGTTCTGCCTCAGAGCAATCCTGGTACCATGGAACGCAGCCCTGCAGCTCCTGGGCTAGCTGCACTGGGGCTGTTTGGCTTGAGCCCACTGTGGCAGCCATTCTGTCAATCCATCAAGCTGTCAATCCATCAAGCTGACAGGCTTCCTCTCATTGGATTCCCTTCAACGTTACCAAGAATAATGTCCTTTTCCAGGGACTAGTTTTTCTGATAGCATGTCCATAGTTCTTGATGAGATGTCTTGTCTTCATTGTCTCTAGGGAGCATTCTAGCTGAACCTCTTCTAAGGCAGATATGTTAGCGCATGGCACTTCCAATCTTCTTTACCAGCGACGCAATTCAAATCCACCAATTCTGGCTTCCTTTATCCAATACTCCACGTTCACTGGAATACGCGAGGCAATTGAAAATGGCTTGGGTCCGGTGTACCTTAGTCACCAGAGGGACATCCTTGCTGATCTAAGGAGATCTTCTACAGCAGGTTTCCCCAGTGTATTGGCTTCTGCTTCCGTGAGCATCGATGATGCTTCCCAACCATATGAAAGTCTGGACAACTCCAATCTTGTCCATATATCATGATGGTGCCTACTGTAACATCTGTGAGGATTTTGCTTTTCTTTATATTGAATTGCAATCCATACTGAAGGTTGTAATCCTTGATCTTCATCAGCAAGTGCTTCAAGTTTTCCCTTTCAACAAGCAAGGTTTATATCATCTACTTGTTACAGGTTGTTAATAAGCCTCCCTTCAATCCTGATGCCATATTCTTCTTCATAAAGTCTGATTATTCTGATTTTTTTCTCAACACACAGATTGAATAAGTATGGCAAGAGGGTACAACATGGCACACACCTTGCTCTCTTTTAAATGATAGTTTTCTCTTTTCCTATTTGCACAACTGCCTCTTGATTCATGGACAGACTCTGCATGGGCGCAATTAAGTGTTCTGGAATTCCTATTCTTCTCAAGGTTACCCCTAGTTGTTGTTGTTTTAATGATCTACACAGTGGAATGCCTTTGTAAAGTCAATAAAACACATGTGAACATCATTCTGGTATTCTGCGATTTTCATCAAGATCCATCTGACAGCTGCACTGATGTGCCTTGTTCCAGGTTTTCTTCTTAATCTGGTCGGAACTTCCGGCCATTCTCTGCCAATGCACTGCTTAAACTCTTGATGATATTCCGCAAAAACATACTTGCATGTGATATCAATGATATTGTGCTATAATTTGTGAATTATGTTAGGTCACTTTTCTTTGCAATGGGCACAAATATGGATCTCTTCTAGTCAGTTGGTCAGTTATCTGGCTCCCAAATTTCTGGACAGAGATGAGTGAGTATATCCAGGGCTTCATCAATGTGATTAACTATTTCGATTAGTAAGCATTCCGTCAAAACCTGGATATTTGTTTGTCTAAAATGCCTTCAGTGCTGGTTGGATTCTTCCTTTGGTGTCATCGGCTGTGGATCATATGCTACCTGTTGAAATGGTTGAATCGTTTGTGTTTAATTTGGCGCAGTGAATGTGTATCCCATCTTTTAATGCCTCATGATCATCTAGTATTTTGCCCCTAGACTCTTTCAATATTGAAACTCAAAGCTTGTATCTTTTTCTTTAATTCTCTCAGTTTAAGAGCTGCTGAGTATGTTCCTCCTATTTGATTTTCTAACTCTAGGTATTTGCACATTTCATGCTAATACTTTATTTTGTCTTCTTGAGCCTCCCTTTGGAGTGCTCTGTTCAGCTCTTTTACTTCATCCTTCTTCCATTTGCTTTTTTAAAAAAAATCACACTCACTGCCAGGGAGGTGATGCTGCCTCGTAGCAACCCTGCAGGACAGGGAAGAACAGTTCATGTGAGTTTCAGAGACTCGGACTCCTGTGGTTTCACACTGCAGCTCCACATTGAACCCTGATGGCACTAAGGCTCCTTTCCATTTGATTTAGCTCCTCTACAATTAAGAGCAAGTTTGGGGTCTCTTCTGACATCTAGTTTGATCTTTACTTTCTTTCTTGCCTTTTCCATGACCTTATGCAATCTTCATAAGTTTGGTCCTAATGCCGTCCCACAGCTCACCAGGTCTTCTGTCATTAGTGCTCCGTAAGTCAGATGTACTCTTGAAGTGTTCTGAAATTTGCAGGTGGGGTAGACTCAAGACTTGGTGCTCATGTTCCTGTTTTAATATTTTGTCAGTTTCAACTTGAACTTCCACATGAGCAATGGAAGGTCTGCTCCACAGACACCTTCTGGTTGGCTGGTTTTAGCTGATGATAATAAGCTTCACCATCATCTCTTCCCACAGATGTAGTAAATTTGATTTCTGCACAGTCTATCTGAAGAAGTCCCCATCTATAGCGACCATGTATGCTGTTGAAAGCAAGTATTTGCCAGGGAAAAGCCATTGATCTTGCAAAATTCTATCATGTGATCTCCAGGTTCATCTCTCACTAAAACCACGTCTTCCACTACTGCTCCTTCTCTGTTTTCAACTGTGGAATTCCAATCACCAAAAAGTCAGAGTCCACTTGAATGCAACTGATTTCCCCCCCCAATGAATGTAATGTATGCAATAAATTGGCACATCCTCAAAAATAAGCCTTGAGTACATTTTCCCAAAGTTACTTGAAGCAGAAAATTAAAATAAATAAGAAATGAGACCTCCTTAATTATCACATTTAACAGGCATGATAAGAACAGGAAAACCAGTAGATCCTTTCTGGAAGCCTAACTAGGAGTGCCGATGCTGGTGTGATGTGGGCCCAACTTCATGTCTGAAAGAGTGGCCTTGGGGTGACTCCGTGGTGACACTGAGCACGGCTGTGAAGTGGACAAGGACTGGAGGGGACAGGGCAGCAGTCGTTTCACATCATCTGTTTGGACTCTGGAATCAGGGTCAACAATTGGTTCTACACTCTTCTCTTGACTGTGTTCATTTGTCTCAGGCCTGAGGGAGTAACTTCAGAGCTTAGAGATGGTTCACCTCCCCAATGTTGGAAATTGAGCATAGACATGATTCTAGTAGACTATAATTGTGGGTTTTCCTCACAAACGTTGATAGTGAAAGAAAAGTGTTAGCTAGCATTAAAAATAAAATATAACATATTAAATGAACAGGTAAGACCCAAAAAAGTGATTTTCGCTAGGAAACTTAAAAACAGGGGGACCATGGAGAATAGTGCAATTGAAATGGAGAGGTAAGTGAGAGAGAAATGGTAATGTCTCTACATGGACTTGTATAGTTGTCTGAAAGACTTCAGGTTTAAAGCAGAACATTTAATTTTTTCCTTTCCAACCCAACTTTACACCTATCTTTCTCATATTAGTACATAGCACAAATACATAGTGTATAAAACCAATCGTCTAGTATTGTTAACCTCTCTTTCTCTCACCCATCATATCCAATCCATGACCAAGCCATCTTTCTATCTACTTAACCTGTGTTCCCCACCCCAATCCAACCAGTTCAGTGCCTGACCCCACTGTCTTTTTCCTGAATGGCCGTTATAGCTCCCATTTAGTCTTCTTGGTTTCACTCCTGTTCAATCCACCGATCCCATTACAAGTCAATGTCAGATTAAACAATAAGTCAAATAAGCATAGGTTTATTTGTGCTTGCTTACAAATCTGTAGTAAACAGTTTCTGTTCAATTCCCCCCCCTAACACATCAAAGAGTCTGCTTCTGAGTATGGCTGACATATCTTTCGCCCTCCTACCCCCATAGCACCTTCCTACAGAATCAAAGTCCCTTTTCGATTTTACAATCCCTGACAACAAAATATGTAGCCAGCAAGAAGGAAAGCAAAAACTTACTTGTGCTTCCTTACTAATCTGTAATGAGCCTATGTGAAACTCTCCACTACAAATTAGTGAAGAAGCACAAGTAAGCCCATACGTACCTTATCCACTGGGTAAACTCCCCCTGTTGCCAGAGCTCCTGAATCTGTTACCTGTCCATCAGCCCCTCTCCACCTTCATGGACACTACCTAGATGAAGCCATCCTCACCTTACTTACATGGACCAACACAGTAGCTTGATACCTAATCAATCGTCTTGCTGATTTTTTTTCCCTTATAGGCCTTGATCATCCAGTAGCAAATGACCTCTTAGAAATGGAAATCAGACCATCTTACTTAATCATCTTTAGAAGATTCAAACTCTCTTCCATGGCTGATAAAACCTTCATCGAGTTGATACCTGCTGAGCTCCTTACATTTCCTACATCACCTTAACACATTCCTTAAAGCCCTCTGGTTCCCCTGGATTCATCTCAGACCTTACCAAGCTCTTGTCTCATCAGGCAAACGTGCAGGTCACCCAGTCTGGAATGCCCTTTTCCTCCTCGTCTCATGGTTACTTAAATACCACTTCTGCGGAGATTTCTCTCATCGTTTATCCAAAGCAGGTCCTTCTTTTTATTCCATGTGTGAGTGTGTGTGTGTTTATCGATAGTTCACTTCTTATTCTCTTGCCCAACTGGGATGTAACCCCTTAAGGGACAGACATCTTGTCTGTGTTGCTCACTAGTTTATCCCCAACTTATGATACAGTGCCAAGCACATTTTAATTGCTCAGATTTCATATTGGAGTAAGTGACACAGGTAGATTTGCAAATATCTTTGCACCCTGGTTAACGCATTCCAGAATGAAAAGAAAGAATAGGTCGCAACATTTTGCACACTTACTTCATGTTAGTAATGTGTGGATACTCTACACGGCATTATCTCTGTGTTAAATGCCTATTTCTCTACATCAGTGTTTCTGATCTTTACTATCGTTATTATTGTCTGGTTCTGGAATGTTTTTAAAGTGACCTCTCTGCATGGAACTATAATACCCAAAATACACTATATGACAGGGACTTCAAAAGATTCATAGAAAAATGCCATCATCTTTGTACTCCGTTTTTCCACAAACTTTTGGAAACTCCATTCATATGTCTGTGTGCTGCCTTTGAAAAGCCACAAATGATGATAACATATAAAATTGGCCACCTCAGAATCAAATTTTGATCCATTCTGAGTCAAAATCTACTCAGCTAGGGGTATGGTTTTGGTGTGTGTGGGGGTATTATCAACCGTGTTAAGAATGTCTGTGCTTTATACATGATTTTCCCACCCTGCTTTTAAAAAGATGCATAACAAACTCCCTGCCAGCAAGTCCAGGCCCACTCACCGTGCTCCCATGGGACAGGGTTGAACTGCCCCTGTCCGTTTCTGAGACACTATGGTTTATTGTAGTGCAGAGCCCCGTCTTTCTCCCATGGAGCTGGTTGGTCGTTTCGAACTGCTGACTTTTCGGCATCATCCGGGCTCCAAAACGGAGGCTAACAATTCTCTCTTCTCGCTCTCTCTCTTTCTCTCTTTCTTCTTCTTATTTTCTAATGAACAGTTCTCAATAGGCCGTCTTCCTGAAATACAGCTTGCTGACATTAGAGCAGCCTTTCTCATGGATGAGGTGCTCGAGTAGTGCACACGGTTTGTGCTCTCCTGCTACCCTCCAGGTTGACCTTTGGGAGCCAATGAGTGGCAATGTGGAAGAACTGTTTTGCAATCTACTTCCACCAAGACTACAGCCAAGTCCAGTCAGGAAGTACAGTTCTACTTCTAGCAGATGGGGTTGTTCAAAGTCAAAGCTGACTCAATTGAAAGGTTTCCATTTTTCTTATCTATGGGCATATCAGCATCTTTGCCTGAAGGACTGCAGGGTTTTGAATTGAAAATCTGAGTGACTTCATCTTCTTTGTCTTCAGCAGTGATTGAGGATTGAACAAGGGAGCTACCAGTAATAAGAAAAGGGATGGGCAAATACGCCATTGACTATGTACAAAGTGCCAAGTACGGTGCGCTTCATTTCATACACTAAGATTAGAAATTTCAAAAACCCACACTATTTAAGCCTTAAATTTTAAGGGGTTGATAAAATATTTAAATATCGTAGGTGCTGTGAGTTAGTAATTAAAATACATATTAAACTGTACTATACACAGGAGACCTGCGGCTTCTCTTATCATCCCTCACAAAGTGAAATTTTACGGCCTGTTTACTGAAGGAAGCAGACCCTATTTAGTTTCTTTCCACAAGGAAGTCACCCTTGCCTATAACACAGCATTTTCCCTACACATCCATCTTTGTTCTCATGTTTTTGGCATTGATTTTAGTGAGTGGGCCAGGTGCCAGGCCAGCAGATGGCTGTAACCATAAGCATATGTCCAGGAACAGGTATGTGCATCACATCTGAGCATTCATCAAAAGCTATCCATCTCTTGAAAGCCTCATACATGCATCATATAGCTGCTCTTCAATGGGAGGGGGAGGGAACGTGCTGGCAGAAGTTTGCTGCTTTGCACTGCAAAGATCAGAGCAAAAAAAAAAAAAAAAAAGATCCTTCCACTATGGGCCTCTAGCTCTGACAAACTGCGTTTGGGAGAAGAGGTTTAGCACGGAATCCTCTCGGTAGGCTCCTCTTTCTAGAAGACCTCTTCAAGCCGTGGACAGCATCTCTCAAGACCTTGGCCAAACTGGATAACAGACTACTTCCCAAGGCTTAGGATCTCTGGGTCTGGCAGCACAGTACCCTTCCCCATAGGCCTCCCTTGGGGCAACATTTCAGGGCGCGCTCTCCTGGGGCACTGCACTCCAATCCTTGAGGCTACAAAGGCACGTGGATAGATTGCTCACCTGTGCCAGGTTTATGTCTCTGTTCTGGACAGAGGGCTTTGCGCCGTGAAGACGCAAGCTATCCAAAGATGACAGACTCTCTGCGCTTTGGCCCAGCTCATTTTGGACCACGCCTTAGTGGCCCCTGGAACAGCACTGAATAGGCTTAAAGAGCTGCATGGCTTAGCAAGTAACCAGCTAGACTACACATTTCATTCTCCCCTGGAAAGCAAAAACCCTACATATCTAATATGGATTTTCATAATCCCTAAATTATCACTCTTGAGGAAGAGAATGGAAATGACACAGGATTCTTTACTTTCATAAAAAATACCATAGTTATATTTTAATATTACGGAATACATTCCAAGCTATTTCTTACATAGGTTGTTTTCGGTGGTGATTGTGGGTCCAGTTTACTTTTATTTCCAAGGGCTGCATTCATCATTTTAGAACTTCTCTGTATAATGAAGGGATGAGGGATATTCATTGTTATCAGTTTTGAGGCTTTAGGACAGTGGTTCTCAACCTTCCTCATGCCGCGACCCTTTCATACACTTCCTCATGTTGTGGTGAACCCCCAACTACAAAATTATTTTCATTGCTACTTCATAACTGTCATTTTGCTACTGTTATGAATCGGGCGACCCCTGTGAAAGGTCATTCGACCCCCAAAGAGGTCGTGACCTACAGGTTGAGAACCGCTGCTTAGGCAAAGGTTGAGAAAACAAGAAAACTCTCCTTCAGCATCATGCTACAGAATGTCAAAGTAGCATGGTTTGGAAAATGTCTCAAATATAGTTAACTATTGAAATGCATTAAATAACACCAACAACAAAACCCATAAACTCCATTTCCCCAATTCCTCCCTTTATAGCAAGAATAGGTCAATCTTTTTCTATAAACTACAAAAGAGTAAATAGTTCAGGGGCTTTGTTGCAACTATTCAACATTGTTTTTGTAACCCAATAGAAGCCATAGCAAAATATGATGTTTATTGACTCGGACTGGTTCCAATAAAATGTTATTTATAAAATATACACCTGCCCGTACAGACCATAGTTTGTTGACTTTTGGCTTGTAGCATGAAAAATTAAATGTCACAATAAACATAGTGTTCATCCATAAGACCTGAGTGGGTAATGGTTATATTCTATAAAGTAATATTTTTAAGCATGAATTTTTTTCTGTTTGTTTCTGAGATGCAGTGAGTTGATGGACTCCTTAAAATGATACCCAGTTCGGACTAGACCAGAACATGTACACAGGTATTGAAAGTGATGGGAGCTCACGACACACAGAATCCAGGAGTGGGAATGGTGATTCCAGAAGGGGAGGGGAAAGAGGGAGAGAGGGGGAACTGTTCGCAGTGATCGACACACATAACCATACACCCCTCTACAGGGGGAAGAGCAACAGCAAACAGGAGGGAAGGGAGACAGCGGTTGGTGTGAGAGATGAAAATACTAACGTCCAATCTATCAGGGGGTTGTGAGGGTGGGGGTGGAGAGGGGAGAGAAAAAAAAGAGCTGGTACCGAGGGCTCAATAGAAAGTCAATGTCTAGAAGAGAATGAGGGCAACATATGTACAAACATGCCTGATTCAATTGATGTATGGATTGTGATAAGAGTTGGGCAAGCCCCCAATAAAATGATTTTTAAAAATGATAGGCAAAATTGTCTGTAACTGCATTTTTATATGGACACACTCAAGAATTGGCAGGAGATGCCCAAACGGGTTGTTACAAAAAGATTAAAAATCAGTGACTTAAAAGTAAGCATAAATCTCACATGGGCATGGTTTCTAAACAGAAGGCACCAGTGCATCCGGGAGATGGCTATAGATGATCAAAAGGAACTTGATATGACTTGAATGGTTAAAACCTTGTCAGTTGTTCCCCGCTCCGATGCACATTGGGCCTGATCTGGTTTTCATCATTTTCTATATCTTCTTCTTTTTTTAAAAATGTATTCATGTTGGATTTACTTCAGATGTGTTATTTATTGGGGGTCACCCTCCTGAACTGGCGTATGTTTTGCAGTGTCTGAACCCTGGAAGTGATAACCCTATGGGGACAGAAAGCTGAGTAAGAGTTTCTCTTGGGGGTACAAAAGAGGGCGGGCATAAAAGAGAGCTGATGTCAAGGACTCTAGGAAGGGAAAGAATGTTTTGAAATGGATTGTGATAGAGATTATGCAATACTACTGATGTGATTGAACAATGGAATGATATGATATTTGTATAAACTCCCAATAAAACTTAATAATAAAATTTTTAAAAAATAAGTAAGTTTCAACTCTGCCCAGGCAGCTTGTGAATCAGGGCGGGGCCGTCCTCCTGGTGCTGCTTTCTGTAAGTAATAAAAGGTGCTTTCTGTGCAATAACGTGTTCAGCTTGGATCAGAAGGAAAGTCCTGGGTCTAACCATAACCCCAGGCCTTTACTTATTATATTTTATTATGTGACCCTTTACAGAAGAAAATCTACTGATCCTGTATAAGTTCATTGAGCATTACTTTCTCAGGGGACTTTTGGCTCTTTTAATTGTATGAGGAAAAAGAAGCACAAATTGCTAATTCTGAACATGTATCCCTGAGCAGAAAGGGGACATCACTTAAAAACTGAGAAAACCTGAAAAAAAAAAGTTTTTATTTGATTAAAGCGATATATCAGTGCTAACTTCTTCGTTTTAGCAAAAAGTGCCATAGTCACATAAAATGTTCACATTAAGAGACCTTTCCACACTGTTTTTGAAACTCTTCTCTAAGTCTAAAAGTAAAAGTTTGTTTTATTAATAAAAGATTCTCCCCCAAGTAAACTTCCAAAATGAATACTCAGAATGTGACACTTATCTGTCTCCATTCATGGCAATAATGTGCCCATGAGAGTCCTTCTACTAGTCCGTCCAATACACATTTGTCAAGAACTATATACATATTTAAAATAACTCTTCTACTAAAATTTAGATAAACATCTTGCTGCCCTAACTTCAGAAATCTTATCTAAGCTAGATATTGGAAAATATCTTCTAACATACATAATGTTACAAAAATGTAGTATACGAAGAACAGTAAGCCCCAGACCAAACTCCCCGCCATTGAGTCAACGCTGACTCATAGTGACCCCTGTGGGTTTCTGGGGCAGTAACTGTTTACGGGAGTAGAAAGCCCAGTGAGGAGCAGCTTGCGGTTTTGAACTTCCGACCATGCGGATCGGCATGGAACATGGAATCACTATACCAGCAGGGCTCCTAGATGAGGAACAACAGAAGACTTGAACTACATTGTAAACAAGTCAATGGGGCTATACATGTGCAGGTAGCAATAAATTCAGAGGCTGCTGCAGTATATAAAGTCATTGATTTTTAACCTTCCCCAGGGAAGGTTAAAAAATTAAGAACAAGAAGTATGAAATGAATACTTCCTTTAAGCGCTTATGAGAAGAGAAAGAGAGATAGTAATGACAACACCGTCTTTGAAAAGCTGCTGCTTTGTGCCATTAGATGTGCACAGTCTTGGATGCCTTCCAGGTCTTCGCCATGGAGGCCTTCGCCCCAAAGAAACCCAAATTCACAAGGCTCAGGGACCAGTCTGGGATTGTGCTGCTACGTGACAGCACATCAGAGAGAAAATGTTTATATCGCTGACAGAAAGATTGTGCTACATTCAGCTAGGGTTCTGGCTGACTGGATGGCAGTCACTTCAAAAGGCAAAAGAGTGAGAATGGAAATACGCACAGGGAAATCACTGCACAGCGAAGGCTGACCAGCTGGCATGAAGCTCGTTTAGACAAATGCCAAAGGGGGAAATGCGCAAAATGGCAGGACAGGGCCTGCCTCAGGAGACGTTGCAACATGGTAGTATTTTCTGTTGAATTGTTGCCATTGTTGTTCTTGATGCTGTTGTCAACCGGACAAAGTTGAAAGTAGAAAGAGGCCCCTCCCTCCCTTATAAACGTCAATACTCACTGTTGGGTAAATGAAGCGATTGGCCCTATTTTCTGCCCACAGGTTGAAGAGATAAACATTCTAATCATCAGTTATAACTGAAGACGTTTCACCATTCCCGATGCTCCCCTGCGACTTAGACTTTAACTCTTACGGTCTGTACGGTTGAAAGGAAATACCACACACACCCTTCAGCCTTCTCCTTGCTCGATTTTAGTCTCATCACCTGCAAATTGAAAGGATTAGGTAATAGATAGTATTTAATGTTTGTTTCAACCCTGCGATTTACGGTACTACGAGTAAGGCTTTGAATTTGGCATCCAAATTCTCCCTTTGACCCCATTAGGATTCCTTGTCTTCTCTCTCTCTCTCTCTTTATTGTAGACAATGGGACATTTAATAGAAAGTTAAATGGTCAGCAGTTTGGTGTTTTAAGGGGGGAAAAAAAGACAAGCTTTGAATGTACAGGATGTTCTTAGGAATGCAACTTCCAGAAAGTGATAGTACAACAATCAGCTACGAGTCAATAGAGGCAGTACAAAGTTCTCCACGAGGAAATTTGAGTCTGGAGGGGAAAATGGTGTTGTTTGGATTGTGTTTCCTGTCATAAAGCCAGAGGCACGGTTTTCTCTCCCAAGTAGGAAATGAAGTGCTTCCTTATTGCCAGAGGCCTGAGATACAGGACTAAAAGTTCCAGGATCGCAGGTCGTTCGGCAGCATGTACTGTTCCCCAGGAGAATATGCGATGCGCACAGGTGACAGGCACCATGCTAAAAGGTTTACCGTCGTTCTCCAGTGTAACCCCCACATGCTCGTTCAAGAAGGGATAGGTAGGATCATTATTTTGCACAATCGGCAACTAACACTTAGGTTAAAAAAGTATCCCCGGATCCTAGACCTAAGGTGGAACTCAAAGTCAAGGTTTTGGACCCTGGCGTCCACATTTTTAAACCACTAACCTACTTCCTGACACCCAAGGACCTGGTTCTGGAGTGTCCAAAATGAGTATCTGAAGGGCACCTGCCCAGGTAAATGACAGCTTCTCTTTCCTTTGTAGAATATATGGTGACGTGACATCACTTCTATCCATAGTCTGTGTACCCCCCCACCCAATCACTGGGTGGGAGCAGGCATATCAACTAGAGGACTTGGGGCTTGGTGAGTTTTGTCATTCTTCTGGGTACAAGCCATCTCAAAAGCAAGAAGGAGGAATCCCATGAAGTAGCCACCTTGGATCCAGGCATTGGGATCAAGAGACAGAGCAGACCAGTGTTGAGATCCCAAGAAATTGCAGGGGACAGTGAGCAAAGCTGAGTCCCTCTGGGCAGGAGACTGACTTATAGACTTGGATGCCCTTTGGGCATTTGTTAGCCCCAAAGGAGCTTCAAACACTTTGCCCAAGCAGAGCACAAGCCAAGGGACCAGGTAGCTGAGAGACTGAGCCCAAAGAGATACAAGCCTGGCAGCATGGCTGAGGCAGTGCGCCGGGAACAAGAGAATCATATTCTTAGCATTTTGTAACCTGCTAGCTTCCTTTCCTCATGAACCACATTATTGTGATTATTGTCTGTTGCGTCTTGTGTGGCCTTTGCAAGGGATTGCCAAACCCTGCAGAGGTTTTACCATGGGAAGAACAGTTGGTGTCAGAAAAGGATGAGGGAGGATGGCAGGTAGAGACATGCCTGACCTCTGCCTTTGTGACTTCACCTTCTGCTGGTTTGGAGTGGGGTTCTCCATCTCCCTGGTGTAGCCAGAGGATATCAGCGGTGGCCGTGATGCCGGTTCTTCAAAAATAAAATGGGAACTCAGGAGGATCTTGGGTTACTCACTGCAACCCTGGAAGACTGAGTGCTGTGCTTTATCAAGCCTTTGTTGTTAGCTGCCTCCCGGCCAGCGCCTGACTCATTGAGACCCGTGCATCATGGAACACTGCACTTCCTCAACCATGGTGGTCTATGGAGTTTTCATTGTTGTCTTTCTTACTGGTCTGTCTTAGTCTAAAAAGCTTGCTACAATTTGCTCAGAATCATAGCAACATGTAAGCTAGAGCTAACAGGGAATGAGTGAGGGGCGGGGGCTCCAGATGAAAAGCATTGGCTGAGAATTGAACTCTGATCTCTGGCAGAGAAGGTTAGAACCATCACAGCCTCATTCGGGATTATGAACGCATGGCTGTTCTCCAATGGACACATCTGTAACTAGCCAACTCTGAGAGCTAGCTGTTTCCTCAGACGCTTGACCTACGAAGCAATTGGTTTTGGAAAATGAAGATTTTAAAACTACTTCATAACTTCAGTGTGAAGATAAAGTCACATGATATTTATTGGGTCCTGAGAACAATATTTTAAAAATAGATGGTTCATCTTCACAGAAGAAAGATAAGACTACCATTTGCCCATTAAGGATATTGGGAACCGTCTGCTCTCTGTGTGCTCCCTATTTACTATGTTCCTCTAGGCTCCTGAAGGGAACTCTCTGTGTCATTGATTAAATGGATTTTCCTGTTCAAATGTCCAAGTGCCTTTCATCACCACATTACAATTTTTATGAATATTTCAAGAATTAATAATGATTTGATAGTAGGGGGCTTCGTGGAATAATTCCATTACCTTTTCATTCTGTTTTCCACAAACTTTCCCAAGTCCCCTCAAAAACACACTGCCATTGAGTCCATGCCAACTCATAAGGACCCTATGGGGCCAGAGAGAATTGTCCCCATGAGTTTCTGAGATTGTAGCTCTTACAGGAGTAGAAAGCCCAGCTGTTCTCCCTCAGAGCTGGCTGGTGGTTTTGAACTGCTGACCTGAAGGGTAGCAAACTAATGCTTAATCACTATACCACCAGCTCGCTGACACATTGCTATTTCACTAAACGTCACCACCAAACCAAGCTCCCAGGCATCGAGTTGACTCAGACTCATGCCAAACCTAAATAGGGTTTCCCAGGCTGTAAGGAACCTCCTCTTCCTCACCTGATGGCAGTGAGCAGCTGGTGGGTTTGAAGCGCTGACCTTGTAGTCAGCAGGCCAGCGCCTAACCCACAGCACCATCGGGTCTCCTTTCACTAACGGTAAAGGGCTACTGGAATCATATCATTTATTCTATACATATATATAGTGATATAATTATCATTACACATAGCACTTGTCATGAAACATAAACACCCTGATTAGAAAGCTCAGGTCTTTAGATAGTCATGCTTTTGAAAAGTACCACAGATTAACTCATTAAAGATTTTCTGCTTTGTTTTGAACTGATTGTCATTACATCAAAAGTCAAATTGTTCTTCTATCTGAAATTCTAAAGCATGCAAGCAAATCTTTAATGACAAGCCATACAGTTTATTCTACTCAATAATCTTTATCGCAAACAGTGACCATTTTCATACAGTTTAACGTAATATGTCTGGTTGGACAAAAACCAGAAAGCTTCCCAAATATCATCTCAAAATACTAAGAATAGAGTATATTGGAGTGATGAGTGGGCTTCAAAACATTCTTTTAAATAATTCCATTATCTTTTAACTCCATTCTCCCATAAGCTTTTCGAAGTCCCCTCATGTATGTATAGCAATATATTCACGGGCAGGCATCTCAGTAGAGATATAATGATATATCTTATACGAGACTGTCCACAATATTTTTATCACAAGGAGTTAAAACAACAATTTAGTTGTGTATCAGAACTGGCAAGACTTCTCTGAGCCTGAGGAAGTGATCATGAGGATAGCAGTATTGCAATCGGCTCTGTGATAGGACTTCACTCAAGACACACTGTTCTTTTTGTGTCAGTTCCCATTAATCTAAATGCAACTTTTGCAATGAGGAAGAGAATGAAGACAGTAATCTAAGAAAACAGCTTGTAAAGGAAACAAACAGAAAGAACTAAACATATACGGTTTGCAAATGTTGAGTAATGATAAAAAATGTGTTTACCAAAGGTTAGAAGAAACTGAGATTCTGTATGTGCTTATGTGTGCCTGTGTGAGTTTCTGTCTTCGTAGAAGATGAGCCAGATAGTGCCCCATTGGCTTGAGCTGAACTGACTTGAACTTGGGTACACCAGAATTGTATCAAAAACATCCCTAGAGATTTGGGAGAGGAAGTAAACCAAACCTCTGTTTCCAGTTAGGACCGAATTAACTCTATAATTGAGTCTGGCAGAGTGACTGTGCAAGCTAGGAATTTTGATAGATGGTGTTTTGTGAGCTAAGCCAGGCCAAAGTTTCAACATAAATGACTCACTTGTTTCCAATTTCAGGGGAAGAGTTAAATTCTAAACCAAGGATGTCTTCATTTCCTTTTTTTTTTTTTCTTTTCCTTCTCTAACTCTTGAATTTAGAAATAACCCTGCAGTAGAAGGACAAGAAAGAAATGTCTCAATGGATTCCCTCAAAACAGCAATGGCTAGCAATGGGGAATTATCTATTTTTTGAGTGAGAACATCCATCAGGACTCTACAGAAGCTGTCCTGGTGGCTTTGATGAGAGTCTGCCCCATGGAGAATTCATAAGACAGAATACAACTGCCTCTGAAAGGTTCCCAAGGACCCTTTTCAGGAGCAGGCGGCCATATTTTTCTCCCTCCATGCTTACTGGTAGGTTCAAACCATTGAAATATCCATCAGCTCTAGGCCTCCTTTCCAGAAGCTGACGTAGCTTAATGGGAGGAACCAAAACTCTTAGCTTTATGAACCAAAACCCTTATGAGTAATTCTCCTGGAGAGTTCTTGCTAGCTGTAGAGATTAGCACTGGGATCCCAGGTCACTTGGATTATCTGGAGAGCGCATATTCATTAAAGGTCTAGTATTTTGGTTAAATGTCCATCTTCACGTCAAGATTAATAGCCACTGGGTCTTCCTGAAAAAGTTTTTGGAAGGCACAGAAGATTAAGTGCTTGGTTATTAGCTGAAAGAAGGATAGTTTGAATCTACCTAGAGGCACCCTGGGAATAGGTCTTGGCGATCTCCTTTTGAAGGGCCATAGCCCGTAAACCGTACAGAGCAGCTTTTCTTTGCAACATGTGTGGTCACTATGAGTCAGAATGGACTCATGGCAACTGGTTTGCTTTATTGAGAGTGTCTTCAAGTCCTCTCAAGGGCCCCCTTCAGTGCAATGAGACAGATGATCTCCAGGGGCATTTGTCTTGATTTAGGCGATCTTCCTTCTCAGTAAAGTCATAAGATCTTTTCAAGAGAAGGATCCAAGACTAATTGCTTGGTTATGTCTGAGGACTCTGGCATTAGATTGCTTGGGTTTGAAGTACTAGTACTAGTACAAAGTACTAGTACAAAGATAAATATATCAGTTTTGTGAGGGAAAATATAAGACATTGGCTTTCAAAGTTTAGGGGGAGTGTCTAGCATTTATTAATATCAAGAGGTAACTTCATACTGGGCCATGCAATCCATCTGAACCTCTCAGAACAATCTGAAGGGCCATACATTTAATTGGCTAGAGGCCATTAAGACTCCTGCATGTTGATAGCAGAATATTCTTACAGAAAACCAACTCCTCAGGATGTTTTATCCTGTTGTTTTAATAATTTAAGGAGAACTTTCATTAGGTCTTAAGCAGCACAAAGACATAGACACATCACACAAGCTAATAATGGGGTCGGAGCATGTATAGTTAGGCAGCTACTTAAATAAGGCCCAGAACACAACTGAAACTACCACAGACGTGTGATTGGTGACAGATCCTACAGCACAGTTATAGGTGAGACTGCAGAAATGGGAATGGGACTCTAAGTGGGAAACATGCATTCCTTTAGAAAAGCTTACAAGATTGGTTCAGGAGCCTCCTAGCAAGCAGTTTGATTCAGGGCATGTCTCAGGACCAGGCAGCCTGAAATATGGTGATCTCCATAGGAGACACACCAAGGCAAGCCCTAGAGAGACGGCCACATCACTAGAGAGCATTATCTTAGATGAAGGTTTAAGATTAAGTGTGAGCTCAAAATCCATTCATATATGCTTTTAATACGAGGGAGTACCCCCACAAATGGAATTTTTTCCAAAGCTACGTACTTAATTTTTTTACAAAACAATCTTTTTTTTTTATTGAAACAATCTTATCACCTTCAAATTACTCTCCACTACATTTAACATATCCGTCAAATCTGTGATTCTATTCATGGAAACATTTTTTCAAACTCATCTGTTTAGAAAGCTGACAGTACCTCCCTTATTTTTTTTTTTCTGCACCACTTCTACATCCATCAGATCACTGTCCTTTCATGTCCCTCTTCATTCACGGAAACAAAATGAAGTTGTATGGAGTGAACTCTGGTGAATAAGGTGCATGGGGCAAGAGAGGCATGCTGGGGTTTTTTTTGCCAAAAAAGCATGTTTCCACGCGATGTTCTTTTTCCTGGTCAATCAAAACTCGAGGTGCAAATTTTGCAGCGATCCTTCTCGTTCCCAAATCTTCTGTTAAAGATGGTCCAGATAACTCACAGATAGACCAGATAACTTCCCCATATCTTCAATGGCCTGTCATCATTGGTCTTCGAGCACAAGTGCATGCATTTTGTCCACATTTTCATCCATTTGGGAATTTGTCAGACATCCAGAATGAGGTTTTTCATCAATAGACATTTCACCTTTTTTGAAATGAGAAAACCACTCATACACTTGAATTTTTCCTCTAGCTCTGTCCTTGACGGTGTGTTCAACATCACAACAGTTTCTGTGGCATTTTTCCTGAGCAGGAAACAAAATATCATGGCCACATGGTGTTCTCTTAAACCAGCCATCACAGAAAAATGAGGTTCAAGCAAAATTGCTTTCAATAAATTCACCATGACCAGAGAAAGCCTTCCTCCCAGGCAACGGCACAGGGTGCACTAACTCAGAGAGAGGTGCTCAATGCTCTCCTAGTGGGAAAAATTCATACTCTGAGAGCTCCACCAGTGGAGCTTTTTTCTGTTTGTTTGGGGGTAGGAGTATCCTCTCATATTTCTACGGTCCATTTTAAGGGGCCCTGGTGGCGTGGGGCAGTGGTTACCTGTTGGTCAACAGTTTAGAATCAACCAGTGGCTTCAAGGGAGAAAGATGGGGCTTCCTAGTCCTGGAAAGAGATAACACTCGGAAATTCCCACGGGCAGTTCTCCCTCCCTTCTTGGCATCATCTCTATGACAGGGAGTTGGGTTTGGGCTGATGGTCCAGTTTAGAGGCAGCATTATCAGCTTCTTGGGTGATAATATGAGTAATCTCTGTAGAACACTTGATGATTCTAAGAACAGTATCATTTATCCAACCAATGGCATAGAATTTAAAATATGAATGAGAAAAGAGATATATATGTGTATGTGTGAGTGTACTACAATAGTGTGTTGCACTAAAACACGTGGAATGCTCACTTAAACAGTTTAAAAGAACTCAAGTGACAGGACACTGCTTAAGAATATAGTGAGTTGTTGACATAAGGCAACAATTTCAAAAACGCTCATTCACTATGGAAAACTATTTGTCTACAGATATAAGATAGATCACACAAGGCAAAAGCATATCTGAAATGGGCAAATATAAGTCGTCTCAAGTAGCCAATTATTGGGTTGCCTCAAAAGCAAGAGATTTGAACCAAATCCCAGTGACTATAAAGCCTAGGACGTTATAATAGCAGTCTTCTCATTCTACTCATACTACGGTGTTGCAGCTGTAAAGTCCAAAGGAGGATTTTGGTTCCTTTCATCTGAAAAAGGTGTGTCTAGGGCTGCGGTTCTCAACCTGTGGATCACGACCCCTTTGGGGGTCAAACAACCCTTTCCCAGGGGTTACCCGATTCATAACAGTAGCAAAATTACAGTTATTACATTGCAATGAAAATAATTTTATGGTTGGGAGGTCACCACCACATGAAGAACTATCTGAGAACCCCGGATCTAGGGGGAAGTGGGTTTCCAGATTGGGTGCTCTGGTATGTCCTATGAAGAATGCTACACACCTTGAAAGGACACAAATCTAAAATCTAGGTCATCTATAGCACGAGACCTGAGGCACCCAAAGCAGAAAATAAATTCATTGCAAAAACCCATGATTAGCTACACAATACAGGGGAGATTCTCCCCCTTGTGGGAGGGTCTATAAATAATGTTAAGGGATTTCCCCAAGGTCAGGTGTCCCTTCCCTAGTTTACCCACCCAGAGAAATGAAATCACCTCTCAGAAAGAGGCATATTCCCACTGCCAGACCCCCAGCCCACCCCACTCTGGTCATGAATTTCGATTAAAATAAATGGAACCCCTTGGAGGAGTGTCTATTAAGTTAGGATAACAACGGACCCATACTATATGGCAGGGACTATTTGGTCATGTCCCACTCCCCGCTAAATGAAAAACTGACCCCACTGATGTGCGGCCTCCTCTGCAGAAGAGTTTTTTAACTCTTTTTTTAACACAGTTACGGGAATGATAAATGGATCATTACTATTAGACATACACTTCATAACATTGCTTGGGGGAGCAGATTAAGTGATTACAAAACCATCCCCAAACACAGATGACCATAGTTCCTCAGGAAGTTTCGATGAGAGAGGTGAAAATCAGGAAGTACCAAGTGTTCCGTTAGCCCAGTTCCTGCTCAGGAACACGAAGTTCTCCGACGTTCACCAGAATCCCACAGAGGAGAAGAAATAGGTGAGCGGCTTCCTTCCCACATCCTCAACTTGTTTCCTCCGTATTTTTTTTTTTAACGATGCTGGTTAAAGTACGGCTGGAGATTCTTCTGCCCATCCAGATGACAGAAACAAAGATTACTATGAAGTTTGTGCACAGGGATGGACAAGGGGGCAAAATGTCCCTTCCTATCGGGCCCTGTCTTTATGTTACACATAATTACTTACAACCTGTCCCATGGATCAACTACAATTAGGAGGAACTTGACAATGTTCAATATCATCTGTGTAGATTAACTGTTGCTGGCCTTACAAAATGCTGCCTTCAATATAACACTTTTCCTAACTTGTCTTACACCAATGCATTTCCTACTGAATGCCATTCTCCTTCTGGCCCCAATTTGCTCCATCCTACTGTAACAAGTGTGCAAAAGAGCTGTCTGTTTCTCCCAGCAACTACCAGATGTGTGAAAGTACAGCATCTGTCACGGAATCAGAAGATCTGGATATTTAATAAATGTATGGAATTTCCAAAGAAATAAAAAAGAAGATCCAGCTATGGAGTTGTGCTGTAGGGCATGCCCTGGCTTGGAGACCCTCAGAGAGTCAAAATCAGAAGACTATTTTTGAACATTCTTGGGTATCACCTTGGCAATCGGAAGACTTGGATTATATTTTTATCAGCTCAAGTCCAATGAAATAACTCACAAAATAGGTAAACATTATTTAAACAGGTTGGGGGAAAAGAACTCCTGAAAGATTCAGAGTAAAGAGGCAGAACTCAAAGTATTTTCTAAATTGGATCTTAAACCATAAAGCAAAGAATGCAAATAAAATCAATTCTTGGTAGATTTATGTGCATCTGTCGAAATCGGTGACATACATCTACTCCAGATAGAATGGTACATTACTGATGACTGGGATGGATCAGAAACTGATCATCTTTCTGGAGGGGAATCTTTCAAGCCACTGATTTGGAAATCCTGCAGGCAAAGCTTAGTAGAGAAAGCAACATTTTCTCTGATGCTGCTGTCATGAAATAGAATGTGGAGCTCTGGGACCAGTGCCCATAGACTTCAGCTGTAATTTTAGAATATTATTTTAAAGCCAAATTATATATATTTACATATTTCCTCCCAAACTATCTCACACTGATTCTATTTGGATATCAGTAATGTCTTGCCAACAGTGAGTGGAAAAAAATTAACGAGTGGAGCTGATATTTGTCCCCGAAGAATGCTGGTGCAGATAAACATATCCTCTTTTGCTGACTAGCTTGGGTAATTTCTTGTAAAAGCTTTAAAATAATGACAGCCACAGCTCAGAAGCTATCAGATACTTCACTCAGGAGATCAATCTATGAAGCATACTTAGTGTTTAACCTTTTCAATAAGGGCATATTGGGGGGGGAAATCCAGATTCCAGAGAACATGGAGGGAAATCTAATGAATATACATAGGTTGTATTTTTCAGGCTAGCATTCAGTTGTGGATATCAAATGAAAAAAAACTATTTATTCTCAAATAGGCATTGGAGTTTTACACAATGTGTCTGGCAAGCAAAGGAAGTTACAAAAATGTGTCCAATTTTTGTAAAAAACCAAGTTCTTTGATACAAATATCATAAGATCTGGGCAAATGCTGTGTGGTTTACACTCACCTATAACCCCTGAGTGGTTTATTGTGATAGTCCACTAAGCAGTTCTAAACTTTACTGGCCAGATTGCCAGGCCTTTCTGACAAGGCACCTCTAGGTAGGTTTGAACCACCAACCTTTCAGTAAGTAGCCACATACCATCCAGGATATAACATTTATAGAATTATTTAAATAATGCATGATGCATTCCACAATGGAAAATCGCTCAGTCACCAAAATACTTTGGGGAATAGTTATCTGAGGGCAGGAAATGATGTTGTTTATGTAGTGCTAAGCCAAGAGGGAAAAATCAGGTTAGAAGACATTATGCAATCTATGGTTGCATTTTGTAAAATGCACAGGAGAGATTGGGATTGATAATCGACAGTTTTAACTGTGATGATCACTGGGCAGGCGCCCTGTGGATTTCCTTCCCCTTTTTGCCTTTTGGTTTTTTGATTGTTCATATTTTGCATTTTAGCGACAGTGGACATCAGCAACTGTTTTCATAAGAAATGAATGACCTCAAACTTGATGTTATCCAATAAGCTTGCCTTCAGTGCTTAGCCTGGGCTGCAGCAGATTGGTCTACGGACAGCAGCTAGTGATGCCCCATTGATCCCCTATACACATATGCACTGCAAACGTTTTTGAAAAACTATAATACTGCCCCAAATGCTTAAGAACAAGAAGGGAAAGAAGAAGAAGAAGAAAAAGCCTTTCTCCTTTGAAGAATTTTCTTAGGAAAGATGTGCCGAGGGAAAGTTTGCCGATCGTCCAGGCAAGACCATGATTGTTCTGAGTGCCTCCTACAATTTTCAGCCGGATTCTCTTGTTCGCCCGGGACTCCTCTTTCCGATGGTGGTGATTTCAGCCTTTCCCCTTATCCTCTTTTCTCTTCCTCTCTTTCAGCCCACGGGCAAAGAAACACATGCATTTTAAAAGTTAGAAGGACCATGTGAGAATTGCTTGTATAACCCATGCGTTCTTCAGAGAAAAGGTGCTTACAAAAACAGAAGCAAAGTCTAAGCCTTCTTGGTTAGGAAAAACACCTCTTGGCAAAGCTGAGACGTCCTAGTACGGGTGCTTCTTGTTCGGGCTAGCTGCCCCGTTGTGACCTCTGGCTAGCGGTAGTAGCAAAAACTGGCAATGCTTGGGTGCTTTTCAACCAAGTTACCTTAGTGCCAGTTCCTAAAAAGGAATGATCCCCGCAGAAAGCCAGTAATGACTAACCTGAGCTCCACTCTGCTCTTTATGGAGACCCTTGATAGGAGCTACAGACTGCGCTCCTTGACTTTCAGCAACGTGACCTTCAGGCGGCCTTAGCCCCAACTCCAGTTCAAGGGTGTTCACTCTGCGGACAGCGTCATGCAGCCAGTGCCTAAAGGAAGTCCATTACCCCTGTTTGTACTCACTCCTCCTTTAGTTCTTGATTCCATGAATGTCACAGATTGCGTGTGAGGTTGCAGAGTAAGGAAATGAAGGTAAACACCACCGTGTTCCTACTTTCAAGGAGCTCATATCACGTAGAGCATGACAGAGGTGTAAATAAGTAATTACCGTAAAGCTCTGGCTCTCAGACTGGGATTTCACACATCAGTAAATGGAAAGGGGGGAAAGGATTAGACAATAGGAAAAAAGAAAATGAAATAATAAGAGAGGTATTTAGAGTTACCAGTGAACGAACATTTTCAAAATGAAGTCAGTTCCCTTTACCTCTTTCTGCATGTTAATGCCATCATTTCATAAAGACTTCTTAATAAATACATTAATCAGGAAGGCCATATTCTCAAAATAAAATTTGTAAAAGACCTTGCCAAGATAGGATCATTAGAAAAACTACAACGATCAGTCAATATATCATGCTATCAAGGTAAATATTTGAAGTAGTTATTGTTTTTTACATTCTGCATTGGGTTGTGAACATTATTTTGCATGGTCCTGAGCTACACATTACTGTTTGGGAACCAGTGCAGAAGAATGTTCTGGTACAATGGAAGTCTTGATGGGAGAGCAGCTGGAAGATAGGTTAACCTGGGAGTAAAGATGGAGAATCATAAGGGGGAAAAGGTCTGTCGAGATGATTATACTTGATATATACCTTTAGAAAAGCATCATCTATTTTCAATAGGTGAACTAGGTGACACAGTACTCTGGGAGGAATATTTCAAGCATGGGAAGCAATATTATTCAGACATGGAATTTTTAAATAGCCCATTGCAGTTTATGAACCTCCAACAGGCATGGTTGAACTACTCGGGGTATGGGCTGGGAGGCAGAAGTAAGAAACAGTGTGAAACACAGATCTGATTATGGTCCAACAATGAATGCCCAACTGAAGGGTTGGAACTCTCATCTCTTTCTGAGACAAATGCACCTAATCTCACAGTTGGGTATGCATAAGGAAGGTTGAATAAACAGTATTGCACAATTATTATGTGGGAAGAACTATGCAAGCACAGAGCATTCCTCTCTTGCTTAAGGATTCCTCTCCTGCTACCATGATCCTTAATTCTGGTAAAATTCCAATTGAAAATTAGGTAAGCAAAGTTGATTGTCCAGGGTGGCATCCTGGAGAGCACTTGGATTTCAGAAAAATCTATGAAAACTGATGGCAAGGAAGGAAGACAATTTGGAAGCTTTTAAAGAGTTTTCTGGTTGTTTGTTTTTCTTTGTGTTTACTTTCCCTTTTTTCCCCTTCAACAATGATCATATTTCCTATTAAAGCCAGAACAATTTTACTTTGATGATTTAATCTACCCAATCAAAGGGTTAGGATGAAGAAATTATGATGACAATGACCATTAGAATAAAAATAAATCTCTGGCATTAGTGTGCAGACTCTTGGACGTAAAGCTGAATTCTGGAACATGCATTGAACCTCTGAGTTTAACATTAATTGATATACCCAGAATCTTGAAAAACCTCACTCACTGCCATTGAGTCAGTGCCGACTCATAGCAACCCTATGACAAGCACATGGAATTGCCCCTGTGGGTTTCTGAGACTGTAGCTCTTTTAAGAGAGTGGAAAGCTCTATCTTCCTTTCTTAGAACAACTCGTTGTTCCCACATGCTGACTATGCAGTTAGCATACCAATGCCTGACCAGGACAACACCAGGCACTGGCGTTCAAATGCCGTATTAATAAAATGGGGTCAATAATAATAACATTAAAGACTGATTCATAGGCTGATATGAATGAGAAAATAAAAACGTGTGTTGTTGTGTGACATGGAGTCCATTCTGACTCATAGTAACCCTATGTACAACACAACCAAACCCTACTGGGGTGTAGGCCATGCTTACAACATTTCTTATGTTTGAGCCCATTGTTGCAGCCACTGTGTTGATCCATCTCCTGGCTGGTCTTCCTCTTTGTCATGGACCTTTGAATTTACCAAGTATGATATCCTTTCCCAGGAAATGGTCTTTTTTGATATCATGTCCAATGTACATGAAAAAGACAACATGAGGGGGCCGGCCTAATCCCAACTACTAAGTGGACGCCTGTTCCTCCCCCCAGAAGAATTTATTTCAAAGGACAACATTGAATCCACAGCTCCGGGAGAGGGACATATCTGATCAGAGCACATGGGAGC
>NW_022111368.1:6694638-6709141 GCF_000313985.2 Echinops telfairi
TCAAAGTGACATCTTTGCTGTTCAAACATTTTAACACGTTTGGGGAAGCAGCCTTGCCCAATGCAACACATCCTTTGGTTTCTTACTGCTGCCTCCAGGAGCACAGGGTGTGCATCCAAACAAACTCCTAGACGCTATCATCTTTTCTCCATTTAGCATGATATTACCTATTGGTCAAGTTTTGTAGAGTTTGATGTTGTTCAAACGAATTGCTCTCCTTATTGAAGGCTGCAATCCTTGATCTTCATCAGCAAGTAATTTAAGTCCCTGTCACTTTCAGCCAGCAAAATTGTCTCATCTGCGTGTCACAAGTTGGTAACAAGCCTTCCTTCAATCCTGATGCGGCATGCTTCTTCGTGTAGTCCAATTTCCAATCCTTGATGAGGAGACAGATTGAATACATATGGTGGAAGGATACACCCCTGAGGCACACCTTCCTTAGTTGTTAAACCACGTGGTATCCTTCTGTTATGTTTGCATCAGCTGCTTCTTGTCCAGGTCCAGGTTCTCATGAACACAGGAAGTGCTGGTATTCCCATTGTTCTCAATGTCATCCTCAGTCTTTTCTGACCCATGCTGTCAAACTCCTCTGCATAGGCAAGAAAACACAAATAGACATCTTTTTAGTCTTCTCTGCTTTCAGGTAAGGTCCATCTGACATCAGTAATTGTACCTCTTGTGTCACATCCTCTTCTGAATCTGACTTGAACTTCTGAGGCAGCTCCCTGATGATGCACTATAACCACTGTCGCATTATCTTCAGCAAAATTGTACTTCCATATCATATTAATGACAGTGTAACCATAATTGTAACTGTAACCAGAATACATTAAATGTTTTTTTATTTTATATTTGATAAGAAGCCAATTATCTTATAGAGTGATTTTTCACTCACATGGTGTAAAACTAATTGGAAAACAAATTGCACATTTAACCTAAGAATAAGTATGTGAGTGTGTAGATATGTAAATAAAAATCAAAAACATTACTTATATTTTATTACTTGTCTTACAAAACTTTCCCCATTAGGATTTTAGAAATCTCTTTCCTAGGACATAACAATTTTTATTTTGCCTGTGTTTTATTTTTTAACCCTGTGTATATGAGAGAGGGAGAAAGAGAGAGCAACACTAAAATACGTCACATAAATCCATGTCAAGTTGAAGATGTCCCTATATCAGAAAAGACAAGTAAATTGGAACTATTCTTTAATTGTGTAGTTAGTCAAAGTTAGTCATTTTGTCTACTTCCAGTTGCATTTCGGCCCTTCCAAAACCTGAAAAAGCTCCGACTGTCGCCAATTCGGACTCATTGAGGTACTAGAGGGCAGAGTAGCGCTGCCTCTGGGCTTCTCCCAAATGGTAACTCTTGATGGGAAGAGAAAGCCTAATTTTTCTCTCTCAGACTGGCTGCTGTCTTGAACTGCTGACCTTGCAGTTAGCATTAGCAGCCCAATGCATAATCCATTACGCTACAAGGGCTTTCTCTCTCAGGGCTATCATCGTTTCTTATTGATTGATAAAAGATATAAAGAAAATAAAGGCATTAGCCAAATTTGTCCAAAATAATGTAAATACTTACCTTAACCATATTTGCCCTTTTTTCCTGCCTTTTTTCATCCAAATTTTTATATTTAATTTTTACAGTTTTAAATCTATGAAGATTCATACTGTTTTGTTCAATTGGTTTTCTGCTTAGAAATTACTCCCTGATGTGAGTTGCATCTGCACTTACAGTTAAATTAAATACAAAATTTTAAAACTTCTAATTAAAATGTTTTCTTTTTTCTTTTATGTTGTCACTTATATATAATTATAATATTGACTTTCAAATACAAATCTAAGTATTTTGTCTATTTGTTGCTTTGCTTTTACAATTATTGGTCAATTTAGTACATTGAAATGGCTTCTTCTGCTTGATTTCAGAATGCTAACTTTACAAACAAAAATCAGACTCACTGCCATTGGGTCCTTTCTGATTCGTGGAGACCCTGTAGGGGAGGGTAAAACTGCCCCTGTGCGTTTCTGAGACTGTACGTCTTTTGATTTTTGTTGGTTGGTTATTGTTTTTGCAGTTATAGGGACAAAAAAGCTTTTAGTAAACAAGTCAATCCTTAAGCCAGGATGTGAGTCTGAGTGAGGCATGTATCTGTGCTGGGTATGAAGGAAACTTAGAGGATTTCGATGAGTATCATAGGCAAACACGAGAAGATGACAGTTGAGGAGGTTAACTGGAGACCGCGCTGGATGTAGATGGGATGTAAACTGAACGAGAGTGAAAATTAGAGCAGAGTCAGCGTCTGAGTGTGGCCAGAGGGAGGGAGGCATTCATGCAGAAGGGCTGCGCAGTGCCGGTGGAGGATGACTTCCAAGTAGGGGAGAGTCTAGACAAGGATATCAGAACACTAACAGATGGGGAAGGAGGCCATGCAGGGTGCATGCTGGGGGTGGGCGTCAGAGACCAAACAGAGTCTGCAGGGCTTCTGCTCAAGGGGAAGGGTAGAAGTCACAATAGAAAAAGAACAGGATAGGGAGTAGCTGCTGACGAACAAAGGCACCCAAAGAGAAACAAGGTTAGCACGAGCCCTGTGGGTGTTGGATTAGAATTAGACGTCTTGGTGTTCCCAACACATAGGTTTCCATAGGAAAAGCCACAGCTAAAAGTAAACATAGATAGGTATGTTTGTATGTGTATGTACATGAATGTCTGTCCACTCAGATGAACTTGTAGCAGTGCACCGGACACCCAGCTCCTGATTTCTAAATGGATTCCCTCCTAAAAGGAACCAAGAACAACTTGGCCAAATGGTTGATTGAGGTTCAAGACCGAGGAGCACAAAATGAGCCCGAAACATCTTGGTGGTTAGGACATGCGGAAAGCAGGAGGACGCAATGGCCAGCCTGCAAGGACTCCCATTCTGAGTTTTCCCTAAATAGTAGAAAAATTGAAAGGACTAATTACAGTGATAGATTATAATCTACTGGGAGTCACTGGGTGGTACAAATGGCTGACCCCTCAACTACTACTAACAGGTTGGCGGTTTGAACCCACCAAGAGACAACTCAGAAGACAGGCCAGGCAATCTGCTTCCCACAGGAGGGTGAGAGATGGTCTGTAAAAAGCCTGTGTGGCACAGTCCAACTCTGCATAGATGGGCCCATCCATCAGGAATCATAATCAACTCAAATGCAATTAACAGCAACATGATCATCAAATAAAATAAGAAACCACTGGTCCTTAAGGATAAATACATAAATAGAAAACTAAATGCTTAATGGAGAGCAGGCTATTTAGATGGTTTTAAAGTAGTTTCCCTCAAAAAGACTTATTAATTACAGAGGAAGGTTGGCACACAGTACCTCAATCAAAGGAGCTAAGTAAACATCATCAGTAAGGGGCCAAGGCTGATACAGCACCTGATAGCACTGAATGTGAAGGGAGAATACAATGCCACTTCTGTGGTATCCCCTGCAACTGGTCATAAGGCAAGATCAGACAAAATCAAATTAAATGAAATTCTATAAAACACCTGGACAGCTACTGTCAGATTGGCAAGGCCATGAAAATCAAAGAAAGATTGGGGAACTTGTCCAGGCAAAAGGAAATTAAAGACACCTGAAAAATTAGATGCAATACATGATTCTGAGTTGTCTTTTTTTATATTGAAAAAGTTTATACTTAGCACTAACCAAGTGGATCCAGTCGATTCCAATTGTATTGACAACATTTGAGGCATCCCAGTCAGGAGCCAGGCTAACGTGTGCCTTTCTTCTCAGCTTCAGTGTCTTGATCCACCAGATAGTGGTTGGGTGACTTGTGGAGGTGTGTGTGTGTGTGTGTGTGTGTGTGTGTGTGTGTGTGTACACCTTTCATTATGGCTTTCTTGGCATCAACGCCTTTGCTTTGGCTTTAGTTTGGGGAGGTGTAAGGTCCACCTTCTCCTTTGGCACCATCTTCAGAGAAGGGGAAATGGCTTCTTCTGTTTCAGAGGCATCCCTAGAGCAAACATGCAAAGTAGCTGAGAGATACAAAATAGTAAGGGACTAAGGTAAATTTCCTTACTGTGTTGCTTCCACTGTGACTGTATAAAATAATAATCATGTTAGTAGGACTTATACATTAAGGCTTTTAGGAGTGATAGGGTATCATGTGGGCAACTTATTCCCAACATGTTCAGAAAAAAAGATGTTTGTGTTGTATTGGCAACTCTTCTGTAAGTAGTCTGACTCTATTTTTAATTCATACTTTGTATTACTGGAACTTTTACATATGAAGACAGGATAAGAACTTCTAGTAAATGTACTAGCTCCACAATACACCTTGCTAGGCTTTACACCCACTTTGGGTATAATTGTTTCCATACTATAGATCTGAACCTGGCAGTTCACGTGAGTCTTAACTGTCACAGAATAGGCACATTTTATAATGCAAGGGAATTGTATCATAATTTTTTTTAAAAAAGCCCATGGTTTGCCAGCATCTTAAATACAAGGTGGTGAGCCTAGCAAATGATATCTGTCAGTTGCCAAGTCAGTAGTCAGAAATGCATGTTAGTGGAATCCGGGCAAACAAGCATTGAATGAAGATAGACAAAGATTCTTAGGCTCAAGGATAAAGGTAGCACTGAAAATAACAAGTTGCCATTTATGATGTGTGTCCTCTATTTAGACTACCTCATTTGACTATCAAACCATCTGTAGAAAATGATCATTAGAATCGTGAAATGGGAAATGAGAAACCTATAGCATGTGCAACAGAACAAAACACTGCCCAATCCTGCAGCATCCCCCCAAGTGTTCCTTTGTTTGTGCTCATCAATGTAGCCACGGTCTTAATCCATCTTGTCTGGGGCCTTCCTCTGTTTTGCCACCCCGCTGATACTTTGCCAAGCATGATGTCCTCCAGGGATTGGTCTCTTCTGACAACATGTCCAAAGTACTCGAGACATGGGAGATGAGAAGCCTAAGGCATAGAAAGGCTAACTAATTTGGCTAAGGTCACACCAGAACACTTCCTTGTCCTCATGCAAAAATTGTATGCAGTTCAAAAGTCAGTTGATCAAAAAGAACAAAGGAATATTAAGTGATATAAATGGCAGGAGAGGTGTGCATCAGGTACTCACCATACTCATTCATTCGGTATGCTGAAAAGTGAAACCAAGAAGTTGTGCTACATGAATAAAAAGAAGCATCAGAATTAGAGGAAGACTTATTATGAACAACCTATGATTCCCAGATGATACAACCTAATTTATTGAAAGCCAGGTGGACTTGGAGTGTAGGTGTGTTAGTCTGGGTAGACTAGAGAAACCAATCCATGGACACACATCAGGGTACCTTGGGAGTGGGGTACTAGAGAAACAAATCACAAAGAAGGAGAGTAGATGTTTGTTTGACCGCTTCCTCGTGGTAGTGTTTCTTCTTTGGCTAGCCAGAAATCAGATATATCCTTGCAGTTTATTGACTTATTTTCTAGAAAGAATATGGGAAGTTAAAGATTTGATTATTTTGTTTGGTTGTAGTCTTTGTGGTTATTCTTGTGTGAAATGGTAAAAATGAATGTTGTTAATGTATATTTTGAACTCAGGGATAGAAATCACCATTTGAATTTCTCAGAAACCATGCTGCTTAAGGAAAATGGCTGACAGAAGGTCAAAATGGCTGACAGAAAGCCTGGCTCTGGTTTGATGCCCTCAGAGACCTAATCGAATATTTTGTATCTATAGGATAGTTTAGATAAGGATTTAGATAAGCCAAATAAGGATTGAACTTGACTGTTTTAAGAATTGAGTTTAGCATCTGATTCTAATTCGTTTATATTGATTTCTTCTGCTTATCCCAGCCCAGTCCAGATCAAGTCCATAAGTCCAATATTAGCCCATATGTCCAATACCAATCTATAAAGTTCTCTTCAGACTCACGAAACACATGCAATGATGCCGAATGTAGAAGATCACAGGCCAGTGGGTAGAAAGTCTTTGGATCCAGTGGCATTGGAAACATCTCAGCACTGGCAGGAGTCTCTGCATGGCTCTCTGCACACAGGGCTGCATCAGGGTGGGTCCATGTGTCTTGTCAGCTGCTATGTCTCCTAGGGAGTGCCATAGTGAGAGAGAGTCTCTCCTGCCTTCAAGAAGGAAATACTGCATTCCCAGAATTCTCAGGAGAAGGCCATGCCCACACAGAGGCCTCATTGGCTATGTTCTGATTGATAGGCTAGACTCCACCCCTACATTCTTAATCCTCAAATTGATACGTGATTATATAACTACCACAGGAGGTAACATCACTATAAAGGGAGAAAAGATTGGATTTCTCAGGGATTTCGTCTTGTTAGGATTCACAATCTATACTCATGGAAGCAACAGTCAAGAGATCCGATGACACACTGCTTGGAATAAATCTGGTGCACAAGGCCTCTTTACAGAGTTGAAAAGCAGCAAGGATATCACTTTGAAAACTATGGCCTGCCTTACCTAAATCATGGTATTTTCAATGGACTCATCTGCTTGTGAAACTAGGACAGTGAATGAGGAAGACTGAAGAAGAACCAGTGCACTTGGATTATGATTCTGGAAGAATACTGAAAACACCATCAACTGCCAGAAAAACAAACACAGCTATCTTCAAAGAAGTACATCCAGAATGCTGCTTGGGGGCTGGAATGGGGAGACTTTGTCTCATACTTTGGACATGTTGTCAGAAGAGACCAGTCTCTGCAGAAAGTCCTCATACATGGTAAAGTGGAGGAGCTACCAAAAGAGCTACCCTTGACCTGAGGGATTGACCCAATGGGCTCAAACATCAGCACAGATGTGAGGATAGCTCAGGATCGAGCAGTGTCTCATCCTGCGGCACATAGACAGTCACTAAGACTTGGAACTGACTTGATGGTACCTAACAACAACAAAAGCCACTTGTTATTTTATCATCATCATAATCCAACGGAGAGTATACAATTACTACCCCAATTTTATCTATAAGGAACCCAAGGTCAAGAAAATCTCCACGCCTTCTGGAAGATCCCACAGGCAGGATGTGCTATGGAGAACTTTCCCTCCCTGTTACTTCCTATCGCGCTCTCTCCCAGGTCCGGGCACTCAGAACTCTCCTTCAACCACCAGATCTTCATAGTGGTAGATTTTCAGACACAAACTCATGTGTCGCTCCGTTTTGAAGTGCCCTCAGGAATGGAAGCAGTGCTCCTGAGCTAGAGTCACGTGGGTCAAACCTCCGTCCTATGAAGTGAAGCTATTTTTACAATCACCACATGTGACCAGGTAGACGCAGGTCTCATCCTGTGACTCAAACTTCACGATACCTGGTAAACTCCTGATACGTGCTTCATAATTGTTGACGTTTTCTTTAGGCACTTAGTTTGGCAATATGAGAAGCTTTTTTTAAGATCTTTTCTTTCAGAAATATGTGTGAGGGGGCTCCCCAAACAGCACAGGAAAACATCATGATCTTTCCATTCAATTGTCCCCCACACTTTAGAAGTCCTTTTGTATAATGACAAGATTCTGGCCTAAGGATGAAGTCACATTGCAGGGACTGCGTCTCAAAGCAGCACATGGGAACTATCAGCATAAATATAGAAAGAGGTGCGTTGCGGTCAGAAGCCAGAGCGTAGCACTATCTGGACTGTTGCTGTTAAATGATGAGTCCATCTGTTTATAATTTGGGTGCTAATATTTTCTTGTTTCTTACTTTGCACTCCAAGAGAAGTGTCCTTCACATCTAGCTGAGGAAGTGCTGGATCTCTCCTCTGTAGCCTTGGGAAGTTGATCTATGCATGAAGGGTCCAGGTTATAATCTGTGGCAGTTACATAATCTGTCAATTTGTGACGTGGTGGCAGCTAGCTTATCAATCAGGTCACAGCCAATGAAGCCTCTTGTGTTGGCATGGCCTTCTCCTGAGGATTCTGGGAGCCCCTGTCCTCCTCACTGGAGGTGGGATACATATTCTCTCTGCTTAATCTTCCTACTAAAGAGCCACATGGAGCTATGCTAATGGAGCCAGAGCCCTGGAGCTAGAGGAGCTACATGGAGACCTCTGCCAGTGCTGAGATGGTTCTACTGCCACTGGATCCACTCAACTTTCCACCCACTGACCCATGATCTTCCTGCGTTTGGCATCATTGCATGTGTTGCATGAGTCAAAAGAAGAATTTATGGACTAGTATTGGACTCGTGGGCTAATATCGGACTTACAGACTTTGATCTGGACTGGGCTGGGGTGTTTTCTCAATACACAATTGCTCTTTTCTATGAAGCTCTTTCTTATACATATAGGAGTGTCTCTGGATTAGTTTTTCTGGTCTATCTGAATTTAATACACATAATCCTTTCACACTCATTCATTTATTCATCCATCCATCGTCTACTAATGTGTATTGGCTGCCTATTGTATGTTAGACCCTGAAAACAAAGGGAGGCAGGGACTGAAATAGATCGGGGAACTAAGGTGAAAACCTCTGAGGAGCTTTTATATACATTATGACATTTCATCTGCTCAAAATATGGTCTCAATACACGTCTTAAAACAAATGAATCCATCCTACCCTCTAACCTCCACAACTAAGTCATCCTGGGTAGAACTGCGTACTGCTCAGTTCTCACCTCTGGTTTCATGCTCAATGGCTTTTTACCTTCTTCCTGGCTCTTGAGAGATGCAGGTCAAGCTCTGTTTATGCTTCTCTCAAGCTTGAGAGTAATCTGGAACGATCCCAGCCAGTCTGTGGTGTACGGGATCACCTTCCACGGTTCTTTCTTCTCTGATTCATGTTTAGGGTTAATTGTTGGAATAGACAAGGGTGGTCCGTAGCTACCAACAGAATGGGTCGTAGTTCACATGCACCCTTTGACTCTGAGAAAGATGTGGTGATTTACTCCCATAAAGATGGCAACCAAGAAAACTCCATGAGACAGCTCTGCTCTCTCACGTGGATCCGATATGAAAAAAGAATCAACTCGATGGCATCCAACAATAATAACAACAACAGCATTATGTAAATTACTTAGTGCTCTAAAATTATAAGGCATCAACGTAATCATATAGGGTTAGGAGTACGGAATGGAATGACTATTAAATACTTTTTTAAAGTATTAATTTTTAATCTCCTTACCATCCAACTCCAATAACCTTTGCCTATTTCTTTCAGCCCTTACTATAATGGTCAGTCCCTCCTAACCAACCTCACATGGAATTACCACAATTTTGAAGTCATTGTTTAAATTTTATGTTAAATCAATTGGTATCAATATTACTGATATATTGGCTAATCATAATAGTAAAGCTGTTTCTCAAGAGCCAGGTAGAAGGTTTAAAAGCCAGTCAGCATGAAACAAAATTTAAGAATGGAGCAATATTCAGTTCTACTCATGATGTGTCTGACAAGGTAGATTTTAGCACAAACTGGGTCACCCATGTTAGACAGATGTAAGCAGTGCTTTCTAACAGAACAGAGAAGAAAGGCCTGTGACCTCTCATAAAATCAAAAGGCCATAGATTATAATAGAATAATATTCTATATAATGCTGGAAAAAGAGCCCTGGTGGCTAGTGGACTAGGCCCAGAGCTGATAACCACGAGATCCGTGGTTCGAACCAACCAGCTGCTACTTGGAAGAAAGATGAGGCTGTCTACTTCCATAAAGGTTTAGTTTCAGAGACGCAAAAGGACAGTTGTACTCAGTCCTGTAGGACCCCATGAGTCCGAATCAACTCACAAGCAGGGGGTTTGGTTTGGGGTATAATGGGAGAAGTTGAGGCTTCTACGAGGTAAGACATTCAAAATACACAGTGGCCACACAATAGGCTTGAACATATCAATGAATGCGGAAATATCACAGGACTGGCCCAGGTTTTGTTCAGTGGTACATGGGGTTGCCATGTGTGGAAGCCAACTCCGTGACAACTAAACCAGAAGGCCGATGGGGAAAGCAGGCCCAAGTGACAGCTGCCTATAATCAGTAGGAAGCTGAGTCAAAAGCCTGACACATTCTCCTTGCTTCTTTCCCCCCACTACTTGGGAAGTCTGCATCTCATCGGCAGAGACCATAGGTAAACTACAGCTTTAGTTAGATATGTAACCGTGATGAACAGTTGTCCTCAGCCCTGGGAGCCAAACAGAATCAGTCCTCTGTGGAACTTTTGAAAAATACAGAGGCAAAAGGCTTCATTCCACAAGGTCTAATTCAGTTAAGTCCAAGTTTGGGCCCTTCATTACAGTGTTTCAAAGCCAGACAGGTGATTCTAATTTGACCCAGTTAAGACATGCTCATGAATTATGCCTTCCTTTCACCTTCAAACTGGCCTCTTGGTCCGGGTAATGTTTTCATGCCTTTAGTGGAAGGCTCCATTTCGCTTTGCTTTAGAAGCATCATTACTGCTATAGAACAACACTCTGAACTCAGGAAGCCCCCGCTGTCTACACCGCCCTGATCAATGTAGAAATGAAGTCAGCGGACCGGCGTGGCGAAGCAGCTGCAGTGCTTTCGGGGGGAGGAAGCAGCAAGCCTGAGGAGGATCCATGCTCTGATCCAAGATGAAATACTTTGGGGTGCTTTAAAAAACAACATGAGTTTTCCCAGGGGCCCAGAAAAGTATCACCCGGGTTAGTCTGCCTTGGGGGAGCCCTGCCTTCTCCAGGTTGTTGAAAACGGCCACTCTAGCCTGGGAGTCAGCTCACCCACGCCGCTGCTGCTGTTGTCCAGCCTGATCAATGGTGCTGTGGTTGAGAAGAAATTCGACCCAATGCCACCTTTCCCATTAGTCTATGCTGGCCCGGGTGAGGTGTCTGCAGCATGCATCTGGCCCGCACTGTAGACACCTGCAGGGTGTGCTTTTTAATAAGCGGTCAGGTACGGCCTTTAGCATCCTCTCCATTCTCTCTCCCCTGTTTTCCTGCTTTCCTTGCATTGTGATTATTTTGAGCATTATTCTCTTTAAAGCACAGAGCAGATGAATATCTCTTCGCCAAGCCTTCAGTGCAGCATGGATTGCCGGCATGTTTCCCTCCTGGAATCCACCAGTCTCTGTGTGCAGATCTGGTGGCTTTCCAAGGCCCCCACGCACGCCTTCCTCGCTAGTCTGGAGTGGAAGGCATCGTGCAGCGGATTGCTTTTTTATTTTTTTGTTCTTAAGTGCACGGCAGCCAAAACAAGAACATAATTATATCGTCCGAGTCAATAAGAGCATCTAGCCCCTACCCGTTCTTGCTGGGCTCAGCACTGCTGCACAGGAACTGGTGGGGAGCTCTTCCGCCACCAAATCCATTTGGCTCTATTTAGGAACTAAGTACAGGAAGGTAGTTATTGTACAAGATTAGTTTCCTGTAGGCAGTAGCAGAAAAATACAGGATGAATTTATTAGCGTGCAAGGTCAGTTAAAAGGAAGACAAGCCTAGGTGATAGGGCTTGTTTTCTTTAATTGAGCCCACCTCCCAACCTCAGACAGGCGGAAAAAGACCCTTTAACTACTTAATTACTTCTTAATAGTTTTAAGCAAATTCAAAAGGCTGCCCCGTTGCTAAGTGCCTGGAGGTAAGAGCTGTCATGGAATATGTTAGGAATGCCTGTTTGGACTGGAATTTCTGAAACCTGATTAGACTCCCTTACAATCTGGGGCATTGTGAGGCTTTTTTGTGGGTTTTTTTTCCCCTGCCATATTTGGTGCTGATTGGCTAGGTATTTCCTTTGAAGCTAGACTTTTACGTTTGGGAATAAAAGAGCAACATCAAGCTAGGAGGGGGGAAAACAGTGAAGTCAAAACTATAATTGTTTAAAACCAGAGGGATAATGAAGCAGTGGGTGTCTCCGTAGGTATTTGCTTTAGAGGGCTATAGCATATGAAACATAACAACAGAACAGCTCTTTGAAAGCACACCGTTCAACGTGGTTTGAGAGGGCGGGGGACACATTCTCCATATAAAGACACCCATACATTACTCAGTTGCTTCAAGCTCTTTGCCATGTTAGAAACCAAGCTTTTCTTCTCCTTCTCCTTCTTTTCTACTTTCCCAAGTGGCTGAATGTTAGGCCCCACTGGTATGAGACGAAGTACTTACATGCAAGTTTTTAGTGCTCTTGCGTGGAAGGCTGCAATTCAACATTTAATTATATACCCAAGATGGTCAGCAGTCAGAGGAGGATGGCGGGAGACCCTTTTCCTCACGTACGTTAAGATGTTACACGTCCCCATTTCTGTAGGTGCCTTCAGAAGCTCAGAAGCGCAGCCACTGACTCACAGACAGGGCAGCTCAGAGGACTGAGGACTTGTGATAGCATCATATCAATCACTTTGATTAATTCTTCCCTTAGAATTCTCTACCACCTGTGTTTTGGAATGTGCTCTCTCAATTTGGGAGTAAACTACAGCACTTTGATGTGGGGGGTGGGGGTGGGAAAAGCATAGGAATAAACAGTCATCAGGATACAATTCATGTTTATTCAGTGAGCGGGTTTCTAGCTGTTTCCTTCCGTGTGGCATCGTCCTATATTCTGAGGCAGACAGCAGTGGTGGTTGAGCAGAAGTCTCTCCTGCCAGGTGGGAGGCCTGGGTTAGTGTCTGGCTGATGCATCTCAAGCACAGACCCCTGTGAGTGGAAAGACAGCCTGCGAGTGGAAGTCTCTGTGTTGCTTTGATGCCGACCAGCCTTCACGGTGCTACTAGATGCAGGGAAGGGCCTGGCAATTTTCTTCTGAAAGTCAATCAATGAAAGTGCCATGGATCACATCACAATGGTGTGACCTGCCATTGACCACGGGGGCTGACAGGGAATCGAACCGCATTTGGTTCTGTTATGTCTAGAGCCACCATTCGTTGAAGATAAGCCACCAGCAATTAAGAATAGGCCCTGGAACACTGTTTCTACTGAATGAGCCTGGCAGGTTCTGCCGTAGTCAGCTATAGGCCTGAGGGTGGGGATTAGAACAGATTGAGTGAGGTCAAGGGAAGCAAGTTCACATTCACAGCCTAGGAGAGGGAACTGCTGGTGCTGGGCATGGCTCAAGGTCTTGGGGTACTTCCTTAGAGTGCTCAAAGGTGGGCTTCTTTATGACATAATCCAAGAAGGCTCCATAAAGACACACCTTACGTTAGATCTCCTAGATGTGTACAATGGTATCCTTCCCCACGGACCCCTGTGTACAATCATTCTACAGCATCCGCTTGGTGGTAGGATAGGATAATCTATATTTGGCTTGATTTCTGGTCATCCTTTGCTCTCCTGGGCTAACGAGGGCCTGTGTCAAGTGTAAACCTAAGTATCTCTGGCATCAGCCAGAGCCTGTGAGTCAGATCACACTCAATCGCTCATGACTTTGGTTGTTGTGGTGGAGCCAATTGTCGCAGAATTGAGGGAGAAGTTCAAGTCCTACTTGGTGCCAGAGAGAGTCCTGGCAAGGGCATCTGAGGCCAAGCAGGAGTTGGCAAAGGCTTTGATTGCTCAATAGGGCAACTCATTGAGCATGAATCCATCTTCCTCGTAACCGTAAGAACTGATCTCAACCATGACGTGCTGAGGTACTTTTTAACCATTGTCGTACATTTCGATAGTCACCTAATCTGATGTCAATTTAAGGAATAAGAGTGTAAAGGTGGAGTCTAGGCTGTCAATCTGGAGTTAGCAATGAGACTTCTGTGGGCATGGCCTTCTAAGAATTCTGGGAAATCTGGTACCTCCTTCTTGGAGGCGGAAGACACCTCTCTCTGCTACTCCCTGGGAGACATTGCAGAAGATAAGCGACATGGATGCAACCAGACCTCAGAAGCCGGAGAAGCCACAGAGAGACCCTGCTAGCACTGAGATGCTGACACCACCACTGGACCCAAAACTTTCTACCCACTGGCTTGTGATTGTCTTGCGTTTGGCTTTGTTGCATGTGTTTCATGAGTCTGAAGAGGACTTCATAGATTGGTATCAGACATATGGGCTAATATTGGACTCGGGCTTATAGACCTGATCTGGACTGGGCTGGGATGTTTTCTCAATGTTCAACTGTCTTGTATATAAATCACTTTCTTATACACATAGGTGTGTCAATGGATTTGTTTCTCTGGTCTACCCAGACTAACACAAACAAATATTCAGACATGAATAATGCTGAGCCCGATTCCACGGTCTGGACTTTTGTGTCGTACAATTTGGCAGGGAAGAGACAATTCTATGGTCGATTTGGGTTTCTTCGTTTACGCATCCTCAGATATATCCTGAATTGTTCTTTGTGTTTCAAGAGGAAGATTATGACCCAGAAATGGGGAGAATGCAATTCCTGGTAGGTGTCAAAAACGATTCAGCAAACATTTGTTAGGTCCCACAGCAGGAGCTCCATTCTTGTTCCCTTCTTCCCTGCTCGGGGCTGTGTCCACACCCCAGAGGAGCCAGGTGCAGTGCTACTCTACAGGTGGAAGGTGAGAGGATGCTTGTGACTCCAGGAATCCCAAGAAGGGATGCAGGTTTTGTTGGTGTCTCCTCTAAGCATGTGTGTGGGGGGTGGGCG